>NC_081185.1:87822475-88016551 GCF_029867415.1 Vicia villosa | reverse complement strand
TTCACAAGTTGGAGCATATTTATTATCCAGATCAGTTGAAGTTTTTTCCCCTGCTCGCGGGGTGGTATATTCCTTCTTATTACGAGATGGAATCTTCTATTGATCAAGAGCGCAAATTTTCGAGTTCATTCTGGTATTCAATCTCCTTCGACCTCAACGGTTCGAAACTTTCGTTTCTCACTCGCCAGGTTCAAGAAGTTTGAATAGGGGCAGCTGTTGCACCCCAAAATTTGCCCTCTTTATTTGAGCTATAAGTTAATAATGACGTTTATTTCGTCATCCAAAAATGGAAGAAAAATAATAAAGAGTTTTCATGGGCTAAGGAAGTGAAATGGGAAAGAATGGTTTAAACGGTGAAAGTGCGAGAAAATTCATAAATACTATTTGAAAGGTGATATAAGCTAAGTTCCCGCGTTGTCCCCACTGTTTCGACTATATCTACAACTTTTGTGTTCGGCTCGGGAGCCAATTCTTTGAGGAAGGTCTTCAAATTGGCAAATTACTTGAGGTTTTGCAGTGAAAAATAGCGCTGAATGTAGGGTTTTGCGCCTCGGAAAATTCATATCTCCTAATCCGCTCGCCGGATTCGCTTGAAAATTTAACTGGTGCTCCGTGGCATCATTACCAAGATTTCATATGTTCGGACCGAAGGCCAAATATGCATAGAAAATTCCCAGAATTTTAAGGATCGTCGCGTTGTTTCGGTAAAAAGTGTGTTTTCGGGTATGTCGCGCCGAGTTCGAAAATTCGTAACTTCTTCGATTTTTATCGTATGAAGTCCATTCCGGCGGCATTCTCTCAGAAATTTCGTTAGCTTCGATTCTTTGTCACACATGCCTGTTCAGATTCTGAGCCGAAGATGGAGTTTTATTGGGTTCTTTGAGCGGTACTCACAAAATTTCGCATAGTCGCGCCAGATGAATCGACGTTTCTCGTCATTCAAACAGGCGTATTTTCTTCATCGCTTATCGGATTGAGGTGATTCTCACGGCGACGAGTCAAGAATTTGGTCATCTTCATAATGGCATCGGTTTTGTTCCGGAATTCAGAGCCGAACCGAGTTTCCTTAAAAGCGAGCCAAAATGAGACGCACCGAGGGCAATTTGGACATTTCGCGTTGACAATATATAAACATTTTGCTCTTCACAAATCGAAGGAGGACTCTCATAATCTCAATTCACCAATTCTTCACAAACATCTTCTCTCAATTCTCTCTCAATTCTCATAGATCAAAACCACAAATCACATAAAACTTTCATCAAGATTCATCAATTTCCACCAAGATCAAGAACATGGATTGAAGAATCAAGATCCGAAGTTCGAATTCCTCTTCCTCTCTCCACATAGAGTGTCGCGCCTCTCTCTCTCCCTCACTCCGGATTTCGTTTTCGTGTTCGCGTCGCGTTCGTGTCGTGTTCGCGTTCGTATCGTGTTCGTGTTCGCGCTTCGGTTAGATCTTCATTCGGTAAGCTTTCGGATCTTGAATTAAGTGCTTAATTGTTGATTATTATGTGAATTCAGATCTAGATCTACCTTTCGTTCTTGATTAATTGATGATTGATGATGATTGATCGGTGAATTTGCGTATTTTTTGCTCGAATTGATCGTGTTCATGTGAATTGTGGCTAGATATAATGTTTGATGCATATAATTGATATCCGTTGATGATGAATTGTGTTACTCGTGGTTGAATCCGTTGATTTGTTAGTGATTTTGTGTGTATAATTGTTGTTGATAATTTGTGTTGCTTGCGGTGTACTCAATGTGTTCGTATAAATGCATGTGCCATATTCTCGATTGATATTTGCTTTGTTTGACGCGTCGCACTTGGCATAATTGTTGACACATGGATTGTTTGATGTGTGAATGCATGTATACCATGATATTTGATGTTTGTTGGTGATTAATCTCGAATCGGTACGTTTTGGATTGAGTGCGAACGGCTCCAAGATTTCAAAGGTGTGCAAAATTCTGTTTTTATACGCCAGGAACCGGGTTGTCCCAGGCGGGAATCGGTTCCCACTCAATCCAAAATGGCCATTCTCTGTGTTTTTGTACCAGGAACCGGGTTGTCCCTAGGTGGGAACCGGTTCCCAGCTTCATGAATTTTTTACTCTCTGGTTTTTTGTATGGGGAACCGGGTTGTCCCCAGGCGGGAACCGGTTCCCAGCTTGCTAATTTGGCCTTTCTCTGTGTTTTTGTACCAGGAACCGGGTTGTCCCTAGGTGGGAACCGGTTCCCAGTTTCTGCCTCTGGTTTTTTGTATGGGGAACCGGGTTGTCCTATGCAGGAACCGGTTCCTGTGTGTAATTTTTGTGTTTTATTTTCTAACTTCAATCTTGCATAACTTTTCACTCGTAGCTCCGATTTGCACGTTCTTTATATCGTCGGAAAGCTTATGAGATGTACTATCTAGCTATATGCTTGATTTCCATTAATTTGTAGATCATGCATGTTTGTTTTCTCTTTGATGTCTCATTGTCCATTTCATGTTTACCTCACTTGTCGATTTCCTTTCATTTTATGGTAATAACGCAATTCCGATTGCGATGTTTGTTATCTCTAACTTGTGTGCTAGTGTGCAAGGCTCTTGGATAGTTACCGATCGGCATTTGTTACTTATATGTTCCGTTTCACTTGCGGGACACCATCCTATTCACTCGTATCGTGTTCTCATCCGGGAGACACGATCACTATTACTTTATATCTGCTTGTTTGGTTTGCTTGTTCCTCTTGCAGGTGTATTGTGATTATGCTCGACGCGCATGTCGACCTTCGTGTTCTTTTGTGGCTAATCGGTGTGCTGACCATTTGCTTTTGTTTTGCTAGCTCGCTTGCGGGATTCTACTTTCTTCGCTTTGCTTCACTTAGTTTACGGATTATCATCCGTTTGGTATTGATCCCGTTTCATTTTATTTCTCTCGCACTTTATCGCTTTCTCGCATCATCCAATAACATGAGAAGTAGGACCTAGACATGCATCTGGCCAAGCCCTCGAAAGAGGCTCTGTTTTTGTTGGTGTGTTTATATTTGTGCTTTGCGGCAGGGAGTCACGGTGTAATAAGTCCTATATGGCACTCCGTTAAGTCTTCATGGAAGGCATGCGGAAAGGGTTAGCAATCAACCCCCGCCTAGTCTCATCGAGTCCGTTCAGTATGTGCACGCTACGCGTCGCTCGCTTCCGAACCTGCACAAGATCTTGTTATCGAGTATGTCAGGAAAAGGGTTCATGCAGCCGGACCCCCACCTTTCCTATAGCTCGCGTCGCTCGACGTTGATGCTCGGTGTACGCACGCACCGTTTTCCTTTACGATCCGTGACGGCTTGGTTGCTGAGAGGGGTCCGCCCTCTTGTCTATGGCCCAATCATTTTCGCGAGGTCTAATGCTTGGTTGACTTGGGTTGAGCTGCTCCCCTTGGCTATGGCGGGACCGCTTTTCTACCATTCGGTCAGTACCGTTGGTTTTGTTTGCTTTACGAGCGGATGCTCGTTTGTGTGCTCATTATTTGCTTCCCTTTTCCCTCGTAGGTTGATAGCTTAGCTTAGACTTGTACCCTTTGTATGATAACATTAGGTAGCAAGCTTTCCCCCTTAGCTTAGGTCCTCCTCATGCATTCTTTAAAACACAAACCACACTCTTTGATTTTCTTTTCTTAAGAGCTTGTTATTTCCGCTCCATTCCCAAGCATAAGTCTCCAAAGGTCGAGCAGCGGAGTGTGAATGTAACTTGTTCACCTAAAAAACACAAATGGTACAAGTATGTATGTTTTGATGAAGACAACTATCATAAGTATGCATCAATAAAGGATGAGCAAAAAGATCAAATAAGCTATGGATAAATATGTTAGTGGCGACTCTGTTAATTTTCGCGGTAGCGACAATAGGCTTCAAGTTGTTTACTTCTACACCTTACTATGCTCAGGAAAATGGACAAGTCGAAGCAGCAAACAAAATCATAATTGGTCTCATAAAGAAACATGTAGGGAAAAAACCTAAAAGTTGGCACAAAACTTTGGACCAAGCACTTTGGGCTTGTCGAACATCTCCGAAAGAAGCTACGAACACTACACCTTTTCAACTAACATTCGGACATGATGCGGTACTCCCAGTTGAAATATACTTGCAATCAGTCCGGATACAAAGACAAGCAGAAATTCCCCCTAACATGTACTGGGAACTGATGATGAATGAATTGGTTGACTTGGACGAAGATAGACTTCGAGCTTTGGAGATGATAAAGAGACAGAAAGAAAGGGTGTCCAGAGCATACAATAAAAAGGTGAAAGGTAAAACGTTTATTAATAATGACTTAGTGTGGAAAGTTATTTTACCTATAGATCGAAAGAACCAAATTTTGGGGAAATGGTCCCCACACTGGGAAGGCCCTTTTCGAATCTTGAAAGTATTTTCAAATAATGCTTACGAGATAGAGGAATTAGCAGAAGATCGTAGGATCTTAAGAGTAAATGGGAAGTATCTAAAGAGATACAAACCAAGCATGCACGAAGTAAAGATTGCAAAAACGTAGACATTTAAGTAATACTACGTAAGCCAAAATGGTCAAATTTGCACCAAAATGGCTCCGTGACCAGGAAACATGTATAAATAAAAGTACGACAAAAGATCTTCATTAATTTAAAAAGAAAAAGAAGGTACAAGCGACTTTGGTCCATATGGAACAGCAAAGATTACAAAAAGTGGAGCAGCAAAAAACCTAAAAAGGAACTATCCTTTAGTTAACCCTCTGGTCTAAGTCTTCCAAAGATAGCGTATGAAGACCCTCTGCTTCGAACATGTTCATGCGACCCGAGTCCCGCATCCTTCGCACTACACATTTCCTGAGGAACAAGTAGGATAAAAACCTCCCAAAAGGAAGGCAACTTACTGAACCCTCTCGAGAGGAAGTTAAAGCAACAGTTTCCACAAGTCGTTTGAAGATCAACAAAGGAAAGTTGATCTTCGCCCCTCGTAAAGCACAGGAGATGAACTCCAAGTCCTCCACCATAATCTGGTTTTCATCACAGCTTCGTGGATAAAAGTTACCCACTAGAAGTTGATGCCAAATCCTGAGGATTTTGGCGGTATAAGGATCATTCTCCATGAGACTCGCCAGTAAAAACAGAAGTGGTCATGGTGAAACTGTTATCATCAAAGGTTGCTCCAGTGTTGCTGCAGCGCAACAACTCAGAGATGGTGGAAGGCGTGATAGATACTTCAGCCCCTCGAATTTCGGAAACTATTGTAGTTCTTCCTTCAGGATCAATGCGTAGGTACGCAAACATCCAGAAATCAGCAAGCATCTTAGGATAAACATTTCCTTCTAGAATTGATAGGTAAAAACCCATCTCCTGGTTCTGGAAAAGGGCACGAAGGCTGATGTGATGCCTGCTGAATTCTTCTGGGCAAGGTTTGAACTCTTTTTTGATAAGAGTTCTAATGTTAGCATAGGTTAAGTTGTTGTTAAGTGCCATGCTAAAAGTTGAAAAAGTTTGTGGTTGAAAAGAGCACGAGAAGGAAGAAGAGAGTTCTGAAATGAAAGGGTAAAAAGAGTGTGAAGAGAAGAAAGGGACACTAACCTTTTATATAGTCAAGAGGAACGGTAAAGAAACGTTTTTGGTTTTAATGATTGATTAGACTGCATTTGGTGTTTTCAGAGGGAAGTTATGATCACCGCCGTTTCCCGCCCTTGGAAGTTGGAATGTAATCATAAAACTGATGCACGCACGTCTTAAAGAGACGTTTTGAGAAGAAATGACGTCAGCAAATAATGATGATTACGGCTAAGGGGAGGAGAAACGTCAAGTCTAGGGCTGCGAAGGGCGATTGAGCCACGTGAGGCATTCATTAAGGTTACTGTGGCGTAGAAAGGAAGATATTGGTAAGATTTTGAAGTATTGCCAAACATTTACCATTAATCATTTCAGAGCAAAATGTGAACACATAAAAAGACAAGTTTGCATATATATATTCTGAAAATGAGCAATTACAAAACAAAAGGATCATCGCTACAAAAAATACAAAGTTCGAAGACAATTAATTAAAATCCCTAGGAAGGCTATCTTTGATCTTTGAGTATTGAGCCTCCCACGAAGACATACTAAGCTCGAGTAATGCTCGTTGCCTCTTGAACTCTTCGATCTCTGGCACCAATTTCTGCGCAGCTTCGAAGTGTTGGATACCTAGCCGTGCTACTTCAGCTATCTCTTGATCATTGGTTTGTTGAATAGTTGCTTGGCGAGACTCAGCTTCCTGTATCTTCTCTTCGAGTTTCTTAATCTCTTGCTTCCAAGATTGTATATTTTTCTCACACTCATCATATTCTTCTTGGTTCTTCAAACGTTCCATCCTAAGAGCGTCACCCTTGTTGGTTGCCTCAGTGGCAGCTTTCCATGAAGAACTATGAGAAGCCATTTTTGCAGAAAGCTGCTCATTAACATTGTTCTGTTGAAGAATGTTAGACTGAAGCTGGTCGAGTAATGAGCCCATAAGTACAATCACATCTGAGACCTCTTTCAAAACCAGAAGTAAATCCACTTTCTTCAAGAGTTGCTTCAAGCCATGACATTTAATGGAATCCTTGCTTAAGAATTCGACGAGGTTCGTTTCGAAGAAATTTTCCTTTATTTGATGAAGGAGGCTGGAGATGTCCTCTTTGTCTCCAGACTTGGTCTGAACAGTTGGAGAAGCTTCAGACGTAAGAAATGAAGTACTATCAATGTTCATCATGGTTTTAAGAAAGCTGAGAGGATCAGTTTGTTTAAGTTGCTCCAATTCTGAAGGAGTAGGTATGGTTGAAGTAGGCAGTGGAGTAGTTTCGGGAGTAACTACAGTTTCGAAATTTGAGTTTCCACAGGGGTCAGTTTCGATTAACTTGGAGGTTTCTTCCGCGACACCTTGATCAGATACGGTGTCCTCACTCCCAGTCGATGGTACCGCTGCATTATCTTCGCCTAAGAATTGACCCTCCTCACCCATACATGCGTCTTTGCGAATAGGAGGAGAATCATCAGTCGAATGGCTTCCTTCAACAGGGGATGCAGTATTGATAGTGGCAAGAGGAGTGACATCTTCAAGGACTGGTGAAAGTATATGAGAGATGTGTTGAGAGGCATCTCCAAAAATGAGCAAATATGGGTAATTGTGGTGCAAGAGTTGCAAGAGAATTATTTCGATTTAAGCAAAAGACTTCTTTGCTCACCTTGGGGACTACCAAGGTCAATAGCAGCATTGAAAGAGTTGAAATCAGAAGTAGCTGTTCCGATATCATCCTGCAATCATAAGGTTTCTGAAGCTTCATAACTGGTTGGAGAACATTTGAAGAAGACGCCATTGAAAGATGTTTGATTTGGGGAAGAAGTTTGAAGGTAACTAAGTACGTTGTTTTCTGAAAGAGCTTGAAGAAATGGAACTGAAAGGAAAAAGAAAGGAAGAGACTAAGTATTTAAAGGTTTAACGGGAACCCTTTCAAACCTTTTGGGTAAAAAATAGAGGACACGCGGCAAGCGTTGATTTAATCCAACGGCGGTCGAATAGTCACCAGCTCTATTCCTAGGATATAGGAGTAATGATCATAAAGTAAGGTCAAGACGTGGGAACGTGACTGTTGAGAAGACGTTACTGAAAGCGACAAGACGTTTTGGAAATAGAGTTATAATTGATTATGAAATCAATTATTAGTCTTGGGACTCTAAGAAAGCAAAACGAAATCCCATCATGGCAAGAAACGCCTATTTCTTTCGTTTATCGAAACAGACATTTATTGGGGGCAATTTGTTGGCTGGAGATTTCGTTTAAGAAGTTGACCTTCGAAGGTTTTGAGTTTGAAGAGTGATGGTTACTGAAGACCATCTTTGAAGATTTAAAAATGGCTACTGATGACCATGCTTCAAGAAAGATGTCTAAGTTGGAACGAAGGAGAGAAGTATTAAAGCTAGCACGAAAGACACTTTTGCCAAGACTTAGACATTTCGCGGAAAATTACATGAAGTACTGAAGCTTAATGTGTTTCCACATCATTTTCGAATATAGCTATACTGCCACGCGTCGAAAAGGACTCGAGCGGGAAGATTTGAATTGCGAAACAGTTTCCATAAACTGCACATCGACAGATGGCATCCCCAGAGTTCTCGTGGATAATGTGGCATTAGATTATTGTACGACCGTTAGGGTCGAATTTAGTATAAATAGGAGTCTTAATGATAGGATTTCGTGTGTTCATTTTGTACAAATTACTCACATATCGCTCAAGTATCAAGTGTTAAGAGAAAGAGTTCGCTGAGAAATGTACGTATGACACCACCAATTTGAATACATGTGTATTTACTTTTATCAAATGTCTTTTTGTTTTCCTTACTTCTTTTTCTTTGTTTAAACTTTTAATTTCGAAGTCATTTAATTTGCATGTACGTTACTTTCTTGCAATTTACATTCTTGCACGTTAGTTTTCTTACAATTTACATTCTTGCAATTTACATGTTTTTCTTATTACGATTTATGCTTCGAAATTACACTAACTTATGCAACCAGCGTTATATCGAATGATTAATCATTTGAACATAAGTTTCTTGAAATCAAAACAAACAGGTATGAACCAAATCACATCAATAAACCTTTTCTTTGACTATGTCCTAGGATCAATCTAGTCGATCCTGCGAGTAACCAAATCATATTTATTATAGTTTGGAAGACTAGTAGTTGTTTACCGGAAATCACCGTAAACAGGTTCCAATTCCTAGTCCTAGGGGTTGAACCGACCCGTTGATAAGTGCCAAAATGTCGTTATTTTGAGTATATATTTGTGGCACTTATCGATTATATTCTTTTGGTTTTTATAATAAAATCACAACTTTTGCATATATATGTGCATACTTGAATTTTGATTCGTCTTGTGTACCATTTGACCATTTTTCATTCGTTTTATAGTTATTGATGCATACCGGAGGCTCAAGGAATAAAGTGTCGAATGCACGACTTCGATTATGCAGTTTTTGAGCAATAAAATGGAAATTATGCAGAAGCTCGCTAAGCCAAGCTCAAGTGTGCTTGCATAAACATAAACCAGAGAAGAAAATTTTTCTGAGCTCGCTGAGCTAGGATCTCGTTGAGCCAGCTGAGCTCGGTAAGCCAAGTTTACTGTACCAGATATTTTTGACAGCTCGCTAAGCCAGCCTGCGAAAACTTTTCTTTTATATTCTTACATTTGTAACATTTCTAAGTTATGGGGTTTGGGGATTTTTTGCTCCCAAACTTCATCACTCTCATTTTTAGGTTTGATTAGGTTAGAAAACAACTATGGAGCTTGCATTTGGATGATTGGAGGTGGATTGATCGTCAAATGGAGCTGACAAACTGGGAGGTTTTCGGTTCATTTCCCTTCCTCTTTGTGTTTTCTCTTATAGTTGGGTTTTGTGAATGTATTTACTTTGAACTCAAGTATATTTGTCGCCTATGGCGTTATATAAAACTTGCTTTACAAATTTGTGTTGATTGTTGTCTAAGCTTTTTGCTCTATGCTAGGGGTTTGGGTTGCTTTAGAGATAAACTGCTCGAATCCCTAGTTAGGATGATTATCTATTAGTTTCTAAACTATAGAGATAGATTTAGAGCTAATAATCTTTATGGGTGTCGAAGCTTAATGCTTCCGTGTTGGTTGTGTCGGTTGAGAGATTGTCGATACGATTGACATGGATGTCAGTTGTTTGTTGAGGTTGGCTGAGAGATCGTCACCGAGATGATGTAATAGTCCTCTCTACTTTGGGTTAGAAATGACTTAGGGTGTGAGCGATGTCAGAGGACATTGACGAGTATTGTAGGTTGAGTATAACTGGTTGATAAGTTTAAGTTTGTGAGAAGTGGATTGTATGCAGTGCTTGATAAATCTTATTTTTCCTAATAATGAATTCTTTTGTGTTGATATTTACTTTTCCATTTTTTATACTTTTGTTCATTCAAACCCGAGTTCGAAACCATAGAACCCGTTGAATGGCATTCTACACCATTATTTATGTACACGATAATTTCTTGATAAATATTTCAAAATCTTTTGTTGCTTGTCGCTATGCCTGCTTCAACACCAGTCAGGTACGATTTTGATTACCACAATTAAAAAAACATACTAGAACTTATGAACAAAAATCACCATCAACATAGCAAAAATATTTCTAATGCAACTTATGACCACAACCCCAAGGCAGTTGGATGAAACATATTCTCTATTGACATACCAAGATATCAGTTTTAGGTAAGAGAGATGCTTCTATCTTTCAAATTCTCCTCACTTATCTATGTATCTAAAAAAGTAAACATTCCAAGATTTTCAAATTGTCCACGAGATGTCAAATCTTGGTAAAACCCACTTTAATCTTAATCAAGTCTCCCAGAGAAGTAAGAACTTAAAAATAGTGAGATAACATCACCAAGCAAGACAACAACTCTTCTAATCCACCTAAAAATCATATACCATAAGCTAACAGCCACTCTACAAGTAATAAACAAATGATTTACATATTCAACTATCCCAACACACACCCATGGACAGACCTACATGTAGGCGCACTGTGGTTATAGCCACACCAAATATATATATATATATATATATATATATATATATATATATATATATATATATATATATATATATATATATATATATATATATATATATATATATATATATATTATTTTTTCTCTTTTTAGTGTTTTAAAAATTAGAATGGTCATTAAATTGAGGAGGACGAGTCACTGAATTATTTTTCAAATTATTAGATTAGTGGTTGAACTGCATGATTAAACTATATTAAATCGAATATTGAATAAATTGGATAATTCAGTCGAATAAACTAGTCTGTATAGCAAAACTATATAGTTATTAAACTGGTCAAACGAGATAATTCAATATCTAAAAAAATCACAACACCCAACAAATTTTAAAGTTTCCAAATATCATAATTTTATAAATTCAAATTCTAAACATAATCATCAAACATAACAAAAGAATACAAAATACAAATCAAAATAAATTTTGAGCAAAGTCTAATTGGAACATAAACTAAATAAAAAAATAAGAGCAGTGTCTAATAAATTTAACTTCAAGGAGGAAAATTTGTTTCAAATAAGTTATGAACAAACTCTACTTATATTTTAATTTTATAGTTTATCCGTCTATTTTCCAAAATTGTCGTTTCGCCAGTTTTTTACTAGTTTGGTCTGTTCTGGCCAGCTCTTATTGGTTTAATATCTTATCCGACCCAAAAATAAAATCAGACCAATGACCCTTCCAATTCCTGATTCGACTAGTCGGTACACTTCAATTTTTGAAACACTATCATCTCCTCTCAAATTTCTCTCTCACTTTTATATTTGTTAATCTTTTTATATTTGTTAATATTTTCTATTTTTTATTTTTAATATATTTAATTTATAATTTTTTTTATATTTAGCCACATCAATATGCATAATATGGACCTACCCCTGCACACACCCACAAGAAATAACATTCACGTATATAGGAACTACAGTCTCTTCAATAGGATAACTACACCAAATAAAAGTCAATATATAGTCCAACCTACTTGAAGAAGTATTGGTTTTAGGCTTCAGGCCACATCACAAAGACCCCATTTCCATGAATCCAACACCTACAATAAGACTCTAAAGAAAGAGTAGTCATTGAATATCTAGAAGAAGATCATTAACTAGATCCACCTCATATTCAAAGAGAGTTCATATCCACTGAAAATTCTAGATTAAAGTCCTATTAACTCCGCGCCCTATTTCACCCATCTTCCCTTCTTATTTTTTATTACAACTAGGTAAAAGTATCTAAAAATAATCTCTAGTAGGAATGACCTCCACCTACATATCATACCAAATTAAGTAAGAATACAAGATTCCACCTTGTTGACCAAGTGACTCCAAAACACAATAGATAAGAGATAGAGAGAATACATTAGAGAACTATACACATTCGGCCTAACCATTTGTCACTAAAAAAATTACCATGTAGAAACAATAGCTTTTAGTAACAATCATTAATATCACATGTATATGTATCTTATACACACATACGTAAAATAAATCATACCTCATCTTTTCCCCCTAATTTTTGTTTCCCTTTTACATATATTTTCATTTAAAAAATCCCTCGCACTTTCTTGTTCTCTCTCACGTCTAAAATAAAACCTTAGAAACCCAATGTCTTAGTTCTCAGCATACTCAAACACAAATTATGTCTTCAACACTAATTAAATGTTCCATCATCTTCTTAAGTAGAATTGAAACCTACCATTATTTTCATCAATATTAAGCACTAACACAAACATAGTCTCTACTCGTTATCTTAAACAAACACTATAGGTAAAGAAGATATGACATTCTCTTAGGGGTATGTTTGGATAAGTGATATGTGATGAAATGAAATGGTAAATAATGTGATTACATTATTTGGATTTTTAAATAATGGATGGAATGAAATATAACATGATGGAAATACTCCACCCTATTCCATCGCATCCTTCATTTTTTATTCCATCCAATTTGGGATATATGCAATAGAATAAAACATTATTAATAAAATACCCAAACAATGGAGTCTAATATATATTCTTTTCCTCACCACTCTATTTCACTCCAATTTGTTATGTTCCATTCCATTCCACTTTGTTATGTTCCATCAATCCAAACATAGTCTTATTATTTGTGGAAGATTTGACTTTTGAAGAAAGCAGAACATTTTTTAATTGCGTTCAGTAAAGGAAAATTGTGATGGATATAAGATATGGTCTCATTATTTCCACCTTTTCAACAGTGTCGACCAACCTCAATTTCTCCTTTGTTAGTGTCTTAATTTAAAGTTTAATATTGATGTTAATTTGTGTGTTTATACATTTTGGATTTTGGTTACAGGTTTGTTGGTTAATTGTTAGTTGTAAGGGATATGATTTCTAATTAATTGTGAATGATTATAAGAATTTTGAAATTTTGTGAATTGAACATTATTAAGCGTGGATCTATTTTCATAGAAATGGTGTTTATATACAACGTGTAGCTTGCAGTGTAAATAATCGAAATAATAACAAACTAACTACCTTAATAACCAGATATTATAACTATTAAAATAGTTACTTGATACTTAAGGTATGTAACTCAATACCCTTCAATTTGGACCATAGTTCTTCAATATTCCCAGCTTGGAAAGAATGTGAGATCAATAGGCTTAGTTGGAATGTATGCAAGTTGTGCATAACTTGGGATATGTAGTAGTTGGAAGAGTTTTGCATTGAGTTTTTTTCGTACGACATGACAATCAATCTCGATATGTTTTTTCCTTTAATGAAAGGTGGAATTGAATGTAATGTGGCATGTTGATTGATTATCATAATAGAAATGTGCAGGAGAGATGAAACCGACATTGAATAGTAAATATTTTAACAATTGTAATTTATAAAGTTTTTATGCAAGAGCCCGATACTCATCCTCTAAGGATGGTCTAGAAACCGTTAACTGCTTTTTGGATTTCCATGAGATGAGTGAATCTTCTAGAAAGATGCAGAACCCTGTGATGGAGCGTCTCGTGTTAATGTATGATGCCTAATCAGAGTCGCTAAAAACTTTAAGTTGAAGTGTTAAGGTTGAAGGAAAAATTAAGCATTGTGATGGAGATTGTTGGATGTACTTAAGAAACCTATAGGCAGCTTGTAGATGAAGTAATATGGGAGATGACATGAATTGATTGAGTTGTTGAACTGAGAAGCTCAAGTAAGATCTTGTGGTACATAGGTAGATTAAACGGCCGATAAGTCTTTTATAAGAAATAAAATCAGTGGAAGGTGAATCATCAATAGCTGTATACTTATGTGATTTTGTCATGGGAGAGGAAGAAGGTTTTGCAGCAAAAAGACGTGTCATGGAGAAATTCAAGCGCATATTTTTGTTGATAGACGAATATGCCAAGAGGAGAACACATTATTCAAGGCCTATAAAAAATGTAAGTTGCCAACATCCTTGATTTTAAAATTAGTGTCAAGGATAGTTTTGAGGTTTTGAGTTTCATCAATGTCATTTCCAGAGATAATCAAGTAATCAACATAAATGAGAAGAATGGTGAACTTAAAGCCATGTAACTTAGTGAAAAGAGAATGGTTTGAGGATAATTGATTGTAATTCAATGAAATTAGCAGTGAAGAAACTTTTTAGAACCATTGTTTGTTGGCATGTTTTAATACATATATGGACTTTTGAAGCTTGCAAACATGGTTAGGATTTGATGAAATTAAACCTGAATTGGTAACATGTAAAGTTATTCATCAAGATATCCATGGAGAAATGTGTTGTTAACATCTAATTGAATTAGGTGCCAATTTTAAGAGGCAACAATGGCTAAAAAGAAGCCAAACAGTTGTAATCTAAGAAATTTTTGCAAAAGTATCCATATAATCCTTTCCTTGAGTTTTTGTTTAACCTTTTGCTACCAGACATGCTTTGTATCTTTTTACAAAACCATCAGCGTGTCTTTTTATTTTGTACAGCCATTTACATCATATGGGCTTCTTGTTTGGAGGTAATGATGTCATGATACAAAAGTTGTTACATTATAGGGCCTGTAATTCAGTGAGCATAGCTTGATTCCAGCACTCGTGTAGAGAGGCTTGCTTAAAGGAGATAGGTTTAGTTTGGAAGGTTATGGAAAAAATGTAATGATTAGAGACAGAAGAAAGGTGATGATTAGTAATGTAAGGTTGCATAAGGTACATGATTGTCTGTGTAGGATTGTGTTGAAATGAAGTGAGGCTGTGACACACAAAATAATCAATTCTCTTTGGCTTATTGATAATTCTATTGGAGACTTTGGAAATGACTGGTGGCATGGGTACATGGGTGAAGGTTGGATGTTAATTGATGGAGTGTTGATAGGTATGTCTTGGTCAATGGGCTGAGTAGATGAAGGTAGAGTGGTAGACTGCATTGATGTGTTATGATATTGGCATGTATGTATAGGAGGATCTTTAGGTTTAGGCGTATCAAGAGTCATATGATCTGCATGTGTTTCTAAGAATGGTAGGTCATCTTGTAAGGTTTTTGAAGTGTTAAATGAGTCATTGGTGGAAGGTAGATGGAAAGGAAAATAATGTTCATAAAATGGGATATTTATGGCTATGGAAATTTCTCTAGTAGATAAGTTCCTAACAATGTAGCCCAATTTATCCATTGTTTGTAACCAAGGAAAGTGCACTTAGAAGCACGAGGATCAAGTTTTTGGCGCCTTTGGATTATAGTTGAAGCAAACACAAGTTATCCATATACCTTGAGATTGTTATGCTAAGGGGTAGTACCATGAAAAAGCCTAAACGAAAATTTGGAAATGATGACGGGATATGGCTACCTATTAATTAGAAACACTACATGATGGATTGACAACTTCCAAAATGGCTTTGGTAGGTTGGATTGAAACATGATTGCTCTGGAAGCATTCAGGATATGTTTATGCTTCCTTTCTACTAAACATTTTTTTGAGTTATCTCTAGGCATGTTTTCTAATGTATGATGCCTTTGTGGTTGAAATAGTCATCCATCACTCTTCCATTGTTTGATCTGACTTGCGTAAAATTCTTGCTAAGTTGAGTATGAGCCAAAGTAATGAATTACATAATCAAAGGCCTAGCCTCAAATTTTGATTTCATTATAAAGGCCCTAATGTGTCTTGTAAAGTCACCTGTAACAGTTAAGAAATAAGAGTGACCATAGGTAGATGTGGGTGTGAATTGCCCCTATATATCCATGTGAGTTAGTTCAAAGGATGATGTAAATTTGATTGTGTTTAAAGGAAAACTAAATTTGGGTGTAAATGACCCCCATATATCCATGTGAATTATAATTTGTTGTGTTTATTGGTTATAATCCTTTATAATGGTTATTTGAAGTTGTCACATCCCAATTTTTGACCCTAAGATCATACATCATTTGCATTTCAATCATCAATCAAAATCACAATCTTGAGGTATCATTTTTTTCTTTTATACTCACTTTGTCTTTGAGGGGAACCACCAAACATTTATATTTGTCTCATTTGTTTTATACTAACCAAAATCCAAAAATATGTATTTTGTTTCTTTTATTTGGGTTTTACAGGTAAGAGATCGAGCAAGAACCAAAGCAATGCAAGAAAAAGAATTTTTGAAAATTTTGCTGAGGAAATCGATTTACCCATATGGGAAATCGATTTCCATAGACGAAATTTGAAAAAAAAAGAGGGAAGCATGACATCATTTTTGGCACCAAACACATTTTCCTTGATTATTCTTTGTCATTTACCAATATTCCACCTCATCACAAATTAATTTATTTCATTAACCTCACTTTAACCCCACTTTACCAAATTAAACACAAGTTAATCACCAAATGAACAATTACAAAATTGCCCACACCTCCACCTCAAATTCTATAAATAGAGGCCTTCACCTCCTCATTTGACAAGCTTGAATAGCCAAATAAACTCTTGAAATTTCTCTCCTCATCCCTACCAAATTTACCTAAAGCTCTATTTTCTTTCATAAAGTTAGTGAGTCACATCTTGAACCTCACTAACTTTGAGCTAAACCATCACCCATCTCACTTTTTCCTTCAATTGTTGAGAGATCAAGATTTGTGTTGGTTGTTCTTGAAGTACACGTTTTGTTCAAGATTTGGTAAATTTCTACATCCTTTTTCATCTTTCACAATGTGATTCTTTTGTGTTTGTGTGTGATGCATCATTGATGCTATATTTGTCCCTTTTGGTGAAGATTTGATTGAAAATTCGTGCACATTGATATATGAGATCATAAGGTGTTTGTTGTTTTGCTTTAACAAGGTTTTATGCTTCATAATGCTGTTTTTTTGAAAGTTGCGCACAGGAAATCGATTTCCTACAGAGAGAAATCGATTTCCACCTTGTTTTTATGCCAAATTTGAAGTCTGCACTCAGGAAATCAATTTCCTACAGAGGTAAATCGATTTCCAGTGGGGCAGAATGTTTTTTTGCCTTTTGTATGCTTATTTTTCCTTCCTTCTTCCTCTACTTCATTAATATCATTGGATCTAGGATATTGATAGGTTTGAAATGACCAAATCCATAATATTAGATGAATGATATTAACGATACTGTGAGTTGATTTTACTTTATGCATTTTTATTCTTCTTCTTCTTTTTTTTCTTCTTTTGATCGATGAAAGTCTTAATACCTTGAGAATTCTTATGGATTCTTGGTAAAGACGAGATCGCTACCTATTTTCTTTTCGTGCGGTATTGCTTTCGGAGATTGATCTATATATATCGCTTCCCTCGCATGCATTAGCACACAAAGTTTTGACCGGCCTCGTTGTAGGGTGATTTCTACATAAATCACTTGGCGATCTGCTTAACATAGCGCAATATTTCGTGTCCCAAATAAAAAAGATCAAACATGGAAAAGAATTGTATGCGGTTGATTTAAGACTTATGGAAGTTTATCGTGTAGTCACTATGATTTTATCAAGCTTCTGATAAATTTCCATTGAATTTAAATCCGAGAACATCCTTCACTCACCATCGATCTTTATTACTAACTTTGATAACATACTTGACAAGTTTCAAGATGGTTATCTTTAACATCTAACAATTGACTTTAATTTCCGCACTTTATTATATTGCTCTTTATTTCTCGCTTTATGCTTTATTTAATCATTTCATCATGTTTATGTTTCCGTCATTTTCTCTTTGTCCGCTTGGACGTTGATGTTGTAGAAAGTACAGTTCAAATGTAAGTATTTTATATTATCGTATCCACAGGGATTGGGGCGATATCAAAACCGTTCAACAATTTCTATAGTTCTAAGCATAGAGTTTTAAATTTGTTTGGTTGAAAGTTACGGAAAGTAAAAATGCGTAAATAACGAAAGATAAGTTTCAGAGGAAAAGACTTGTTGGGAATTGGTTTTCATCCACCGATTCAATATGTAAATCTTAGATCAGTTATACATAATGTATGCTTGTTTCAATATCATCACGTATTGCTCACAACAAAGTTCATGTCTAAACGTTTGTTGAGATTTCTACCTTATGGTTTAATCGACGATTTCTCAGCCTATTAAACGATACGGTAGCATTAAGTTTCAATACTTGAAGTGAATATTAAACCTAAATCTATGTCTAGCATTTAGAGTTTAATAGTTGTTATCTTGGATCGAGATTAGAATCGTATTTGTCAATATCAATTCAATCCATGAAATAAACGGTAAAACGAAGATAACAATGATAATGATTCAAACATAAATTATATATAACGCCATGATTAAAGAAAATACATACTGTTTCGGTGAACTACGACCAATCCCAACAAGAGAGGGATTTAGCTACTCATGGTAGCTTGATGAACATTGGAAGATTCGAGTTGGAACGACATCAATGACGATTCTCGACTCTCGATGTATATCCAACTCCCTCTCCCTAAAAACCTCTATTTCTGTTACTATTACAAAGGTGTTACTAGATAAAGTGAATATCCCCTCTGAACTGGTTTCTGCTCCTTTTATAGCTGTTCTGGTCGCCTGAGTTCGCTGCAGCGAATGCCTTGCTTCATTGTTAAGTCTTTGTTGAACCGCCAAAGTTCGCTACAACGAAATATGTTTCGTTGCAACGAATGTACTTCGCTTCTGCTCGCTGCTAGCAAAACTGGAAGGTTTGATTCTGACTTCGTTCGCTACAGCGAAATAAGGTTCGCTGCAGCGAATCGGGCCTTCGCTACCATTCGCTACCTTTCGCTGCAGCGAATGACCTGTTTTCTGGACTTTTGCCTTTGAGTGCCTGGAGTTCGCTACAGCGAAATATAGTTCACTGCAGCGAAAGTCCTGTTTTCTGGTTTTTGCTTTAATACTATAACCTGCACAAATTCAAACTAAACCAAGTAATTTTGCACAATGATACTTTATTCAATAGTTGAGGGTTTTTATGTGAGTGTAGCAACCTGCCTAAAAATTAAAGATTAGAGTCGCCACCTATTCTGAAGGGCGAATAGGAAACCCTACGTAGATACGAGATTTGGGGTAAGTTATTATAATCAGGTTGAGGGAAGGTGTTCGGCACCCTCAACCCTTTCCTATGGCTTTGAATCTAAGGTAACAGTTTTATGGCAGAAATTATTTAGGTTTTATAGCTAAGGCAGTGAATAGGGGAAAAAATGAGATTTTAAGGAAGGGGACTCGCCTTGGTTATCCAAGTGCCTACGTATCTCCTTAGGGAGAATCAGAGTCAACGTAGTTCGGGCACAGGGTTGTACGCCTTAGAATTTAATTGGATATGGTTTGAAGGCTTTTTGAATGGCCTGATCGAAAGTTTTGAAAGTTGTGATTTGAAAGGCATTTTGAATTGCCTAGGATAAAAATCCGTAGTGTCGTGGTTTAGTGTGTTTTAAGATTTGGGCGTACAACCCTGATTTAATTTGTTACTGTTAGATGCGGTGATCAATAGATTTGATCAATATAGCTAACAGATTAATGGGCATTGCTGGTTACTCAGATCGATAGATTGATCGTCGCGGGCAGCAAATTAAAATGTATTTTAGTTTGTGTATTTTTATCTCTCGTCTAAAGCGACTGATAGCTTCAGTCGGGTCGAGGAGAGAATTAATAAGAGTTAATTAAGTTAATTAAAATGTCACTTCTCGTCTAATGCGACTAATGGGTTTAGTCGGTTCGAGGAGAAGATTAGACTAGAATTAATCGAATCATTATTAGCAAATAAATAAGCTAAATCATTATTAATAAGTAAATTAAATTAAATTTGATCCAAATTATTTCTCGCCTAATGCGACCAATAAGTATGGTTGGTTCGGGGAGAAAATTATATTGAATCATCACAAAAACAATTAATTAATTATTAAAATTATCATATAGAAATTAGTTAGTTTTTATTAATTATTTTTATTAGGCGCAGGGGGTGTATTTTGATTAAGAGTAGTAATTAGAGGGTGTGTGAACAGCAAGGGCCTGGCCCATTAATATTATTATTCTTATTCGCAGGGGGTGTATGTTGTTCAAAGGATAGTAAATGAGAAGGTGTGGTTAGTGAATGGGCTAAGCCCATCAGTGTTTGAGTCCGTTGGGGTTAGATGCTACGCAGGTGCATGTGACTAGGGTGTGCGCTCAAGGAGATAACCGTTGGATCTTAATCTAGATGAAGCAAACGGACTGCATGCGTTTGAAATAAAAGGGTGTACGCTATTGATGCACATGGAATCACGTTCCATGATGCTGCCAAGTGTCCATGAGAGGACAAGTGGCGACGATCAAGATGCCCAGGGATGATTAACAAAAAAACTCACACAGACCCTCTTTCATTTTTCTCGTTCCCTTCTCTCTCTATTCTCTCCATTTCTCTCTTCTATCTCGCACAACAACAACAACTAAACCCAGCAACAACCCATAAACTCACCGTCGGCCACCCTCTCACCACCACCCAACCCCAGATTCCGATGAAGATCACATGATCTTCATCGCCTCCAAATCCGGTCCTCAACGATACCCAGCGCCCATCCCCATAGCCACCGGAAACCAACCCCCTCCGTCGCGAAATCCAAATCTCCGGTTGAATATCAACCGGGATCTTCAAACCTTCAACCCCCTTTAAACCCAGAACACCATAAAACAAGAATCCTAACCCTTTTGAACCCTTCCCTAAATTTTTCAGATTCAAACAAACAAAACGAAACCAATATGCAACTGATTTGAGAGCCTAAGCTAAGTGTTATGAAGGTTACCTTTTATCTTCTTTTTCTGGTTCGTGTAAGCTCCTGATCCTCCTTCTGATCTTCTCCTTTTTCTGTGTATCGCAGGTACAAGATGAAGATTCGAGAATTTGATTCGCCGCGGCCTTAGGGTTCTCCGTCCGCCCCCAAAATTCCAATCCCCCTCAATTTCTTCTTCTATTTTCTTTTATAACCTTAGGGTTTTTTAGTTTAGGAAGGATTAGATTTAAGTTAATAGGTCCTTTTTTGTATTGATTCGTTTCATCCTTTGTATCTTGTAAACCTTTTGAATCTTTTAATAAAAATCCGATTTCATTTTGTTAAGTTCAGATTTGATCATATTTGTTATTTGATTCATGCATGGGCCTGGGCAAATTATTGGATTAGGGTTTGATGTTTGATTGGAAGGAGCTGCGCAGCTAGGGTTGTTGGTCAGAGCTTGAAGCGGCTGCGCATGGAGCAAGCTAGGGTTTGCTGAGGGAGATGGTGAACAGGTTCCGGGTCGGTTTGACCCGGTCCACCACTTGATCCATTCGGCCCAATACCACAATTCGTGGCCCAATCCTGGATGGTCCACTTTGGCCCTTAATGACTAATTCATCACCCCATAATTGAATTAATTAGCTTATTAATAATTAATCAACTTAATTAATAACCCAACTAATCACCTAGTAACTAATGATAGACAGCATCGATAATTAACAATAATTCACCAATAACCCTGATAATTAATATTAGTAACAAATAGACTAACCATAATGTTTCATATATAAAATCTTTTTTTTCAAATAATGCAAGAGGATAATAAAAATATTCTAATAATAATAATTCTAATGGTGCAAATAATATCAATCTTTATAAAAACTGAACAAAGCCTTATAATTAGATAAACTGGGCCACAAGATTGAGTAAAAAATAACCGTTAATTACACCCCATTTTTTAAAGGTTTTATAAGAGATTGGGTTTAACAATAGGTATGTTAAACCCCATGACTCCTAATTTCAATACCCTTAAATAATTTAGTAGGCTTGACTCGTATCAGGTAAATTTCGGGGTATGACAGCTGCCCCTATTTAATTATATTGGATTGAATGGCGTGAGAATACGCAGGTCTCACGCTTTTCGAATCGAAGAGTTATTAAATAATGGAAGACCCCTAAATTTACATTGTGCTTGAGTGTGAGAGAAAAGGAACTGTCCTGCTAACGCCTGAGTCTTACATAGCGAGGGCTCTTCGTTAATTGTGATCCACTCGCTATGTTGCTAACAAGCTCACCTGCACCATTTGAATCACTTGCCCTAGTTCTCACAAATTCCACCTGCACCGTTAGATTGCTTACCCTGGTTTGGGCAAATTCACTTGCGTAGAAGTTTGTTTTTCTAAATGCGTATGCATCATGTTTATGCGTTATGCGTATGCAAATACCCCATGTTGTTTGTATAATGTATATGTATGAATGTTTACACACGTAAATGTTGCGTGCATGCAAATGAGTATGTATGATAACTCCAACCTTTTTTGAGATGCTTGTGAATCCTAGTTCAGATTGTATTTGAGGAGAGATGAAGTAATGTCTTACATAAAGACTACCTGAAGAGGTTTCCTGAACAGGGCATATCATTGGCAGATATGAAGGAGATTAGGCTTCAAACAAAGCTCGGGAAGAATTGTCTTAGAGAAGACTGACTGAGGAAACTCTTTGAAAGAGCAAGATGTGTCTTTAGAAAAAGATTGGATAAATTTTTAAAGAGTATTACCTAAAGAGGTTGAGATACGTCTTAAACAAGATTATCCAGAAAGACTCCTAAAAAGGGTGTGAAACGTCTTAAACAAGATTATCCAGAAAGGCTCCTAAAAAGGGTGTGAAACGTCTTAAACAAGATTATCCAGAAAGGCTCCTAAAAAGGGTGTGAAACGTCTTAAACAAGATTACCTAGAAAGGCTTATAAAAAGATATGAACGTCTTAAACAAGATTACCTAGAGAGGTTTCTAAAAAGATGTGAAACGTCTTAAACAAGAGATTACCTAGAGAGGCTTCTAAAAAGATATGAAACGTCTTAAACAAGATTACCTAGAGAGGTTTCTAAAAAGATATGAGATATCTTAAACAAGATTACCTAGAGAGGCTTCTAAAAAGATGTGAGATATCTTAAACAAGATTACCTAGAGAGGCTTCTAAAAAGATATGAAATTTCTTAAACAAGATTACCTAGAGAGGCTTCTAAAAGATATGAAACGTCTTAAACAAAACCAACCTAGAAAGGTTCCTAGAAAGGATACGAAATATTTTAAA
Source organism: Vicia villosa (assembly GCF_029867415.1). NCBI lineage: Eukaryota > Viridiplantae > Streptophyta > Magnoliopsida > Fabales > Fabaceae > Vicia > Vicia villosa. The sequence continues at coordinate 87,993,500 of NC_081185.1, read as the reverse complement.
CAAAATTACAAGGTTAACCCAGATATGTCTTGAACAAAACTGACATAGGAAGACTCCAAGAGAGGATAAGAAAGGTTGATAAGCGTCTTGGAGAAGACTACCTTAAGAGGTAATAAAATCTTTGATTGTTTCTGAATTGCCTTTGAAGTAAGGCTCGGAATAAAGCATCGAAATTTTTGAGATTAAATCGTCGAAACGATCGTATTTGCACCGTATTTGAATGATGATATCTTTTTGACTCCAGAGTGACCTGAAAAGGCGAATGTTGAATTTATGCAATGTTATGATGCATGTGTCATGTAATGAGATTCTCAAAATAAATGAGAATTATGTATGTACGACGACCCCCACTGTAGGTCGTAAATAATACAGACGTAAGAAGGCCAATTACGCAGCAATGCTCCCTGTGCGATACAAGCGTGATTTCTTCAATATCAGAAATTTTGAGAGACGCACCATTTGACTTGAAGGAAATATCCTTAGAGGGAACTCGAGTATTACCCTGTCATGTCACAAACCTGATATGCACTGCCCCAGTATTTGAATTCTTGAAATATATGCCCCAGTCAATAGGATCCTTGATTGTACGCCTCTATAATCCTCGCTATTTTGCCCCTGTTTAGGAGAACCCCCTAGATGTGGTTCACCCGGTTCAGGGACTTTTATTAGCAATGATCGCCTTTGATTAACCCAATCTCCCTGATGCTAGGTATTAATTCGAATGTGAAGTAGATGCTTTTCAGAATTGGTTATGCGCCTTGGTCGTGTCCGATGGACAGAAATTCGCTGAATACTCAGAATGAGATGATGTCTTTTATGAGATTACCTGAAGAGGTTCCTGGAAAGGATATGAGATTGTCTTGAACAAGATTGTGCTTTAAACAAAGCTCGGGGAGGCACGTTTGCAAATAGGGTCAAAGAATCCCAGAGAGGATAAAGACTATTTTGAGGAATATGGTGTTTTTAACAAAACTCAGGGAAAGAAATATTGAGAAAGATTACCCTAGAAAAGATAGGAGACCGTCCTAAAGAAGACTGTACCTTAAACAAAGTTTGACACGGTTTATAGGAGAAATTTGAACATGTCTGAAAAGATTGACGGGTGTCTTTGAGAAGATTACCTAGAAAGGTTCCTGGAAAGGACAAGGGATTTTTTTAGAGAATATTACCTGTAAAGGAATATCTTAAAGAAGACTGAAAAAGTTAGGAGACGTCTTACAGAAGACTACCTAGAAAAGGTTTTTAGAAAGGGATATGTCTTAGAGAAGACTATCTGAAAAGATTTCTGAAAATTACGAGAGACACCTGGAAAGGTTTGTAGAATGTGTCTTAAAGAAGACTATTTGAAAAGGGCTCCTAGAAAGGGTAATAGATATTTGAACATGTCTTAAAGAAGACCACATGGACAAATTGAGAGATGTTCTATAGAAGTTCCTGGAAAGGACGTGGGAGTGGTATTGACAACATTTGATACTGAGTGACCTTTTGCAACGTGCCCCCTAGTAATGGACTTGCCCCATGGGCTATTCAGAGTCCTTGAGAGATCCCATGGATCTTGATTAGATTGCCCCAGAGTGATAGGACAACAACGGGCTATGCCCTGTGTATACAATAGCCATCTGAGTCAGGCGTAAGAGATATTTCTTCTTTGATATGCTTTTAAAGTTATCTCGCCTGCCAGTAGGTTTTTAGCCATTAGCCATGCCCCACGCAACTTCTCCCCGATGTTAAAACATTGGAATCTATATAGACCAGTGTGATTTACGATGAAACTCATAAGATGCAAATGCATATGTCTATCTTGAAAGCTTAAAAAACATTTTTTTTTAGTAAAACAAAGTTTTTTTTGTAAGAAAGTGATATCAACTCAAGAGTTATAGTAGACCTTAAGGAGCCGGGATACCTTTTTGTAACGGTATGCTTTCGAACTAACCATGTTTCAGTTAGGACTTTTAAGGGTTGTAACGTGGCCTGGTTCACGGTTTTAAGAAACAAAGGATAATGGCTCAAAGTTCATTTGTACCCACCCCAATCTTCGTGACGTTCTCCAGTCCTACGCTCAGTTAACTATGCATTTACGCTCCAAAAGACTTTGGGAATTATAACATCGACATTTATGATGGTTCAAAAACCAAAGGTTTATCTGCAAAGGCAGTCATCCTCCTTTTTTCATAATATCTTCCTTTTGTCGAGGGCATGTAGTGACTTCTTTTTTCACTTTATTATCCCTAATTTTTGCCTGAACTGCTTATTTAAAATTACAGTCAGTGGGATGCCCCCCCATTTTGCCTGAGCCTCCTTAATAGGTTTTGACTTGGCAGGCCTTGCATTGTTTTTTCCTTTTTCTTTACGGACATTGACTGCCAGGTTTAATTATGACGGAGAACCATCAGTGATTATGTTCAAAGGAACAATTTGGGATAATCAAGTTAACTAAACAGCTACCCTAGCCCAGGTTATATTTTGAGGGTTTTTATTTTGTACGTGAAGGAAAACTCCTACTTCTTAGGCTCAAAGAGGTTGACGAGGGATTAACATCCTTATATCTCCATTGTATTGGAATTAAAACAATGCCTGTACATCGTCAACACGGTCTGTTCGAAAGCGTACTATATGAGATTGTGGTATCGTTTTCGTCATCCTCCCTCAAAAGGTACACATCTTTGAACAAAAGTTGAATATCGCAAATAATGAAACCAAGTAAAAACACAGTTTTGAATATAGTGAAAACACTAGGAATAAACCAAGACAAACGTAAGCAATGCATTAATGATCATTGTAAAGTACATAGCGTATATTGCAAACCAATGTTTAAACAAACTGAAAGGAAATTGCAAATGAAAACAAAAACTAATGATCTAAGAAACCCTCCTTCTAGCCACTTATAGCATTAGACTTGCGAGGCTCTTCGAACTCAATGAGCCCTTCTTCAATTAGATCTTGGATCTTGTGCTTCAGCGGCCCACAATCCTCTGTATCATGACCAGGACTATCTGAATGATAAGCGCACCTAGCATGATGCTTGTACCCAGGAGCGGGGTTAGCCGGAGCTGAGTATGGAGGCAGCAGAGTTACCAAGTTTTGGCTGAGCAGACGTTGCAAAGCTTGAGACAATGGTATGTACAATGGAGTGAATGATCGTTTTTGCTTGGACCTCCAGGTGCGTTGGCCACCCTGTTGCTTTTGCTGATCCATTGATCTCTTCTGCTAGAATCTTGTTGGATAATATGGTCGGGATGTTAGGTTATCCTTCCCAATGGTCCCTTGTTCTGGAGATAGAAGAGGAATCTTCTCTTAATGTCATGAAAATGATGTGCATGCCATGAATGATATGTTTTATGCGTGTTTATGTCTTATCCACATCCATTGATGTAATAACTCCTCTCTTCTTCTTTTTTTCTTTCTCATTATTTTTTTTGGATAAGACATGATGCAAGAATGCACATGATGCATGATGAATGCCATAATTACATGAGAAAAAAATAATAATGAAAGCGTACAGCTAAACACATAAGCATATAGGCCCTAGGTTCATAGGTACGACGTAACGGCTCAGGAGCCTACCCTTCCCACGGGAATGTTCTAGAAGGTCTCATGGGATTGTTCGTAGCCGCCGAGACTTTTTGTCTCTTTGGATTTTGGAACAACTCATTGGTCCATGAGGTTCGAATTTTAGGGGTAGGTTCCCAGAGAGATCAGCCAAATACCAAGTCCAGCCCTCAACAAGGTCGAGCCTCGTATCAGACCTTTCCGGATATTCAACCCACTCTGAGTGGAATTATAATAAGACTCGTAGGCGATGTAATTCCCCTCTTGTCATTACTATAATTCTCACGCTTAGGTTTAACAGCAATTTATATATATCCCAGAAAATACAGTAAAATAACAAATATTCAAGTACACAAATATTTAAATAAATCACTGTAAACAATTGAAATTGCGAATAAATTAATGAATAAATAAAAATTTAGACATTTATAAAAAAAAATCATAAACCCTAAAATGGCAAATAAGCCAAACCCTAAGAATTTCGCCAAAACCTAGTCCGTTCGCCACAAACCTAAACCTTCTCAAGCCTTAGGAGCATAATAATTCACCTATAGTGTATTTCCCCAGCAGAGTCGCCAACTGTAGCAACCTGCCTAAAAATTAAAGATTAGAGTCGCCACCTATTCTGAAGGGCGAATAGGAAACCCTACGTAGATACGAGATTCGGGGTAAGTTATTATAATCAGGTTGAGGGAAGGTGTTCGGCACCCTCAACCCTTTCCTATGGCTTTGAATCTAAGGTAACAGTTTTATGGCTGAAATTATTAAGGTTTTATAGCTAAGGCAGTGAATAGGGGAAAAAATGAGATTTTAAGGAAGGGGACTCGCCTTGGTTATCCAAGTGCCTACGTATCTCCTTAGGGAGAATCAGAGTCAACGTAGTTCGGGCACAGGGTTGTACGCCTTAGAATTTAATTGGATATGGTTTGAAGGCTTTTTGAATGGCCTGATCGAAAGTTTTGAAAGTTGTGATTTGAAAGGCATTTTGAATTGCCTAGGATAAAAATCCGTAGTGTCGTGGTTTAGTGTGTTTTAAGATTTGGGCGTACAACCCTGATTTAATTTGTTACTGTTAGATGCGGTGATCAATAGATTTAATCAGTATAGCTAACAGATTAATGGGCATTGCTGGTTACTCAGATCGATAGATTGATCGTCGCGGGCAGCAAATTAAAATGTATTTTAGTTTGTGTATTTTTATCTCTCGTCTAAAGCGACTGATAGCTTCAGTCGGGTCGAGGAGAGAATTAATAAGAGTTAATTAAGTTAATTAAAATGTCACTTCTCGTCTAATGCGACTAATGGGTTTAGTCGGTTCGAGGAGAAGATTAGACTAGAATTAATCGAATCATTATTAGCAAATAAATAAGCTAAATCATTATTAATAAGTAAATTAAATTAAATTTGATCCAAATTATTTCTCGCCTAATGCGACCAATAAGTATGGTTGGTTCGGGGAAAAAATTATATTGAATCATCACAAAAACAATTAATTAATTATTAAAATTATCATATAGAAATTAGTTAGTTTTTATTAATTATTTTTATTAGGCGCAGGGGGTGTATTTTGATTAAGAGTAGTAATTAGAGGGTGTGTGAACAGCAAGGGCCTGCCCCTTAAGATTATTATTCTTATTCGCAGGGGGTGTATGTTGTTCAAAGGATAGTAAATGAGAAGGTGTGGTTAGTGAATGGGCTAAGCCCATCAGTGTTTGAGTTCGTTGGGGTTAGATGCTACGCAGGTGCATGTGACTAGGGTGTGCGCTCAAGGAGATAACCGTTGGATCTTAATCTAGATGAAGCAAACGGACTGCATGCGTTTGAAATAAAAGGGTGTACGCTATTGATGCACATCGAATCACGTTCCATGATGCTGCCAAGTGTCCATGAGAGGACAAGTGGCGACGATCAAGATGCCCAGGGATGATTAACAAAAAAACTCACACAGACCCTCTCTCATTTTTCTCGTTCCCTTCTCTCTCTATTCTCTCCATTTCTCTCTTCTATCTCGCACAACAACAACAACTAAACCCAGCAACAACCCATAAACTCACCGTCGGCCACCCTCTCACCACCACCCAACCCCAGATTCCGATGAAGATCACATGATCTTCATCGCCTCCAAATCCGGTCCTCAACGATACCCAGCGCCCATCCCCATAGCCACCGGAAACCAACCCCCTCCGTCGCGAAATCCAGATCTCCGGTTGAATATCAACCGGGATCTTCAAACCTTCAACCCCCTTTAAACCCAGAACACCATAAAACAAGAATCCTAACCCTTTTGAACCCTTCCCTAAATTTTTCAGATTCAAACAAACAAAACGAAACCAATATGCAACCGATTCGAGAGCCTAAGCTAAGTGTTATGAAGGTTACCTTTTATCTTCTTTTTCTGGTTCGTGTAAGCTCATGATCCTCCTTCTGATCTTCTCCTTTTTCTGTGTATCGCAGGTACAAGATGAAGATTCGAGAATTTGATTCGCCGCGGCCTTAGGGTTCTCCGTCCGCCCCCAAAATTCCAATCCCCCTCAATTTCTTCTTCTATTTTCTTTTATAACCTTAGGGTTTTTTAGTTTAGGAAGGATTAGATTTAAGTTAATAGGTCCTTTTTTGTATTGATTCGTTTCATCCTTTGTATCTTGTAAACCATTTGAATCTTTTAATAAAAATCCGATTTCATTTTGTTAAGTTCAGATTTGATCATATTTGTTATTTGATTCATGCATGGGCCCGGGAAAATTATTGGATTAGGGTTTGATGTTTGATTGGAAGGAGCTGCGCAGCTAGGGTTGTTGGTCGGAGCTTGAAGCGGCTGCGCATGGAGCAAGCTAGGGTTTGCTGAGGGAGATGGTGAACAGGTTCCGGGTCGGTTTGACCCGGTCCACCACTTGATCCATTCGGCCCAATACCACAATTCGTGGCCCAATCCTGGATGGTCCACTTTGGCCCTTAATGACTAATTCATCACCCCATAATTGAATTAATTAGCTTATTAATAATTAATCAACTTAATTAATAACCCAACTAATCACCTAGTAACTAATGATAGACAGCATCGATAATTAACAATAATTCACCAATAACCCTGATAATTAATATTAGTAACAAATAGACTAACCATAATGTTTCATATATAAAATCTTTTTTTTCAAATAATGCAAGAGGATAATAAAAATATTCTAATAATAATAATTCTAATGGTGCAAATAATATCAATCTTTATAAAAACTGAACAAAGCCTTATAATTAGATAAACTGGGCCACAAGATTGAGTAAAAAATAACCGTTAATTACACCCCATTTTTTAAGGGTTTTATAAGAGATTGGGTTTAACAATAGGTATGTTAAACCCCATGACTCCTAATTTCAATACCCTTAAATAATTTAGTAGGCTTGACTCGTATCAGGTAAATTTCGGGGTATGACAGCTGCCCCTATTTAATTATCTTGGATTGAATGGCGTGAGAATACGCAGGTCTCACGCTTTTCGAATCGAAGAGTTATTAAATAATGGAAGACCCCTAAATTTACATTGTGCTTGAGTGTGAGAGAAAAGGAACTGTCCTGCTAACGCCTGAGTCTTACATAGCGAGGGCTCTTCGTTAATTGTGATCCACTCGCTATGTTGCTAACAAGCTCACCTGCACCATTTGAATCACTTGCCCTAGTTCTGACAAATTCCACCTGCACCGTTAGATTGCTTACCCTGGTTCGGGCAAATTCACCTGCGTAGAAGTTTGTTTTTCTAAATGTGTATGCATCATGCTTATGCGTTATGCGTATGCAAATACCCCATGTTGTTTGTATAATGTATATGTATGAATGTTTACACACGTAAATGTTGCGTGCATGCAAATGAGTATGTATGATAACTCCAACCTTTTTTGAGATGCTTGTGAATCCTAGTTCAGATTGTATTTGAGGAGAGATGAAGTAATGTCTTACATAAGACTACCTGAAGAGGTTTCCTGAACAGGGCATATCATTGGCAGATATGAAGGAGATTAGGCTTCAAACAAAGCTCGGGAAGAATTGTCTTAGAGAAGACTGACTGAGGAAACTCTTTGAAAGAGCAAGATGTGTCTTTAGAAAAAGATTGGATAAATTTTTAAAGAGTATTACCTAAAGAGGTTGAGATACGTCTTAAACAAGATTATCCAGAAAGACTCCTAAAAAGGGTGTGAAACGTCTTAAACAAGATTATCCAGAAAGGCTCCTAAAAAGGGTGTGAAACGTCTTAAACAAGATTATCTAGAAAGACTTCTAAAAAGATATGAACGTCTTAAACAAGATTACCTAGAAAGGCTTATAAAAAGATATGAACGTCTTAAACAAGGTTACCTAGAGAGGTTTCTAAAAAGATGTGAAACGTCTTAAACAAGATTACCTAGAGAGGCTTCTAAAAAGATATGAAACGTCTTAAACAAGATTACCTAGAGAGGTTTCTAAAAAGATATGAGATATCTTAAACAAGATTACCTAGAGAGGCTTCTAAAAAGATGTGAGATATCTTAAACAAGATTACCTAGAGAGGCTTCTAAAAAGATATGAAATTTCTTAAACAAGATTACCTAGAGAGGCTTCTAAAAGATATGAAATGTCTTAAACAAAACCAACCTAGAAAGGTTCCTAGAAAGGATACGAAATATTTTAAACAAAATTACAAGGTTAACCCAGATATGTCTTGAACAAAACTGACATAGGAAGACTCCAAGAGAGGATAAGAAAGGTTGATAAGCGTCTTGGAGAAGACTACCTTAAGAGGTAATAAAATCTTTGATTGTTTCTGAATTGCCTTTGAAGTAAGGCTCGGAATAAAGCATCGAAATTGTTGAGATTAAATCGTCGAAACGATCGTATTTGCACCGTATTTGAATGATGATATCTTTTTGACTCCAGAGTGACCTGAAAAGGCGAATGTTGAATTTATGCAATGTTATGATGCATGTGTCATGTAATGAGATTCTCAAAATAAATGAGAATTATGTATGTACGACGACCCCCACTGTAGGTCGTAAATAATACAGACGTAAGAAGGCCAATTACGCAGCAATGCTCCCTGTGCGATACAAGCGTGATTTCTTCAATATCAGAAATTTTGAGAGACGCACCATTTGACTTGAAGGAAATATCCTTAGAGGGAACTCGAGTATTACCCTGTCATGTCACAAACCTGATATGCACTGCCCCAGTATTTGAATTCTTGAAATATATGCCCCAGTCAATAGGATCCTTGATTGTACGCCTCTATAATCCTCGCTATTTTGCCCCTGTTTAGGAGAACCCCCTAGATGTGGTTCACCCGGTTCAGGGACTTTTATTAGCAATGATCGCCTTTGATTAACCCAATCTCCCTGATGCTAGGTATTGATTCGAATGTGAAGTAGATGCTTTTCAGAATTGGTTATGCGCCTTGGTCGTGTCCGATGGACAGAAATTCGCTGAATACTCAGAATGAGATGATGTCTTTTATGAGATTACCTGAAGAGGTTCCTGGAAAGGATATGAGATTGTCTTGAACAAGATTGTGCTTTAAACAAAGCTCGGGGAGGCACGTTTGCAAATAGGGTCAAAGAATCCCAGAGAGGATAAAGACTATTTTGAGGAATATGGTGTTTTTAACAAAACTCAGGGAAAGAAATATTGAGAAAGATTACCCTAGAAAAGATAGGAGACCGTCCTAAAGAAGACTGTACCTTAAACAAAGTTTGACACGGTTTATAGGAGAAATTTGAACATGTCTGAAAAGATTGACGGGTGTCTTTGAGAAGATTACCTAGAAAGGTTCCTGGAAAGGACAAGGGATTTTTTTAGAGAATATTACCTGTAAAGGAATATCTTAAAGAAGACTGAAAAAGTTAGGAGACGTCTTACAGAAGACTACCTAGAAAAGGTTTTTAGAAAGGGATATGTCTTAGAGAAGACTATCTGAAAAGATTTCTGAAAATTACGAGAGACACCTGGAAAGGTTTGTAGAATGTGTCTTAAAGAAGACTATTTGAAAAGGGCTCCTAGAAAGGGTAATAGATATTTGAACATGTCTTAAAGAAGACCACATGGACAAATTGAGAGATGTTCTATAGAAGTTCCTGGAAAGGACGTGGGAGTGGTATTGACAACATTTGATACTGAGTGACCTTTTGCAACGTGCCCCCTAGTAATGGACTTGCCCCATGGGCTATTCAGAGTCCTTGAGAGATCCCATGGATCTTGATTAGATTGCCCCAGAGTGATAGGACAACAACGGGCTATGCCCTGTGTATACAATAGCCATCTGAGTCAGGCGTAAGAGATATTTCTTCTTTGATATGCTTTTAAAGTTATCTCGCCTGCCAGTAGGTTTTTAGCCATTAGCCATGCCCCACGCAACTTCTCCCCGATGTTAAAACATTGGAATCTATATAGACCAGTGTGATTTACGATGAAACTCATAAGATGCAAATGCATATGTCTATCTTGAAAGCTTAAAAAACATTTTTTTTTTAGTAAAACAAAGTTTTTTTTTTGTAAGAAAGTGATATCAACTCAAGAGTTATAGTAGACCTTAAGGAGTCGGGATACCTTTTTGTAACGGTATGCTTTCGAACTAACCATGTTTCAGTTAGGACTTTTAAGGGTTGTAACGTGGCCTGGTTCACGGTTTTAAGAAACAAAGGATAATGGCTCAAAGTTCATTTGTACCCACCCCAATCTTCGTGACGTTCTCCAGTCCTACGCTCAGTTAACTATGCATTTACGCTCCAAAAGACTTTGGGAATTATAACATCGACATTTATGATGGTTCAAAAACCAAAGGTTTATCTGCAAAGGCAGTCATCGTCCTTTTTTTATAATATCTTCCTTTTGTCGAGGGCATGTAGTGACTTCTTTTTTCACTTTATTATCCCTAATTTTTGCCTGAACTGCTTATTTAAAATTACAGTCAGTGGGATGCCCCCCCATTTCGCCTGAGCCTCCTTAATAGGTTTTGACTTGGCAGGCCTTGCATTGTTTTTTCCTTTTTCTTTACGGACATTGACTGCCAGGTTTAATTATGACGGAGAACCATCAGTGATTATGTTCAAAGGAACAATTTGGGATAATCAAGTTAACTGAACAGCTACCCTACCCCAGGTTATATTTTGAGGGTTTTTATTTTGTACGTGAAGGAAAACTCCTACTTCTTAGGCTCAAAGAGGTTGACGAGGGATTAACATCCTTATATCTCCATTGTATTGGAATTAAAATAATGCCTGTACATCGTCAACACGGTCTGTTCGAAAGCGTACTATATGAGATTGTGGTATCGTTTTCGTCATTCTCCCTCAAAAGGTACACATCTTTGAACAAAAGTTGAATATCGCAAATAATGAAACCAAGTAAAAACACAGTTTTGAATATAGTGAAAACACTAGGAATAAACCAAGACAAACGTAAGCAATGCATTAATGATCATTGTAAAGTACACAGCGTATATTGCAAACCAATGTTTAAACAAACTGAAAGGAAATTGCAAATGAAAACAAAAACTAATGATCTAAGAAACCCTCCTTCTAGCCACTTATAGCATTAGACTTGCGAGGCTCTTCGAACTCAATGAGCCCTTCTTCAATTAGATCTTGGATCTTGTGCTTCAGCGGCCCACAATCCTCTGTATCATGACCAGGACTATCTGAATGATAAGCGCACCTAGCATGATGCTTGTACCCAGGAGCGGGGTTAGCCGGAGCTGAGTATGGAGGCAGCAGAGTTACCAAGTTTTGGCTGAACAGACGTTGCAAAGCTTGAGACAATGGTATGTACAATGGAGTGAATGATCGTTTTTGCTTGGACCTCCAGGTGCGTTGGCCACCCTGTTGCTTTTGCTGATCCATTGATCTCTTCTGCTGGAATCTTGTTGGATAATATGGTCGGGATGTTAGGTTATCCTTCCCAATGGTCCCTTGTTCTGGAGATAGAAGAGGAATCTTCTCTTAATGTCATGAAAATGATGTGCATGCCATGAATGATATGTTTTATGCGTGTTTATGTCTTATCCACATCCATTGATGTAATAACTCCTCTCTTCTTCTTTTTTTCTTTCTGATTATTTTTTTTTGGATAAGACATGATGCAAGAATGCACATGATGCATGATGAATGCCATAATTACATGAGAAAAAAATAATAATGAAAGCGTACAGCTAAACACATAAGCATATAGGCCCTAGGTTCATAGGTACGACGTAACGGCTCAGGAGCCTACCCTTCCCACGGGAATGTTCTAGAAGGTCTCATGGGATTGTTCGTAGCCGCCGAGACTTTTTGTCTCTTTGGATTTTGGAACAACTCATTGGTCCATGAGGTTCGAATTTTAGGGGTAGGTTCCCAGAGAGATCAGCCAAATACCAAGTCCAGCCCTCAACAAGGTCGAGCCTCGTATCAGACCTTTCCGGATATTCAACCCACTCTGAGTGGAATTATAATAAGACTCGTAGGCGATGTAATTCCCCTCTTGTCATTACTATAATTCTCACGCTTAGGTTTAACAGCAATTTATATATATCCCAGAAAATACAGTAAAATAACAAATATTCAAGTACACAAATATTTAAATTAATCATTGTAAACAATTGAAATTGCGAATAAATTAATGAATAAATAAAAATTTAGACATTTATAAAAAAAAATCATAAACCCTAAAATGGCAAATAAGCCAAACCCTAAGAATTTCGCCAAAACCTAATCCGTTTGCCACAAACCTAAACCTTCTCAAGCCTTAGGAGCATAATAATTCACCTATAGTGTATTTCCCCAGCAGAGTCGCCAACTGTAGCAACCTGCCTAAAAATTAAAGATTAGAGTCGCCACCTATTCTGAAGGGCGAATAGGAAACCCTACGTAGATACGAGATTCGGGGTAAGTTATTATAATCAGGTTGAGGGAAGGTGTTCGGCACCCTCAACCCTTTCCTATGGCTTTGAATCTAAGGTAACAGTTTTATGGCTGAAATTATTAAGGTTTTATAGCTAAGGCAGTGAATAGGGGAAAAAATGAGATTTTAAGGAAGGGGACTCGCCTTGGTTATCCAAGTGCCTACGTATCTCCTTAGGGAGAATCAGAGTCAACGTAGTTCGGGCACAGGGTTGTACGCCTTAGAATTTAATTGGATATGGTTTGAAGGCTTTTTGAATGGCCTGATCGAAAGTTTTGAAAGTTGTGATTTGAAAGGCATTTTGAATTGCCTAGGATAAAAATCCGTAGTGTCGTGGTTTAGTGTGTTTTAAGATTTGGGCGTACAACCCTGATTTAATTTGTTACTGTTAGATGCGGTGATCAATAGATTTAATCAGTATAGCTAACAGATTAATGGGCATTGCTGGTTACTCAGATCGATAGATTGATCGTCGCGGGCAGCAAATTAAAATGTATTTTAGTTTGTGTATTTTTATCTCTCGTCTAAAGCGACTGATAGCTTCAGTCGCGTCGAGGAGAGAATTAATAAGAGTTAATTAAGTTAATTAAAATGTCACTTCTCGTCTAATGCGACTAATGGGTTTAGTCGGTTCGAGGAGAAGATTAGACTAGAATTAATCGAATCATTATTAGCAAATAAATAAGCTAAATCATTATTAATAAGTAAATTAAATTAAATTTGATCCAAATTATTTCTCGCCTAATGCGACCAATAAGTATGGTTGGTTCGGGGAAAAAATTATATTGAATCATCACAAAAACAATTAATTAATTATTAAAATTATCATATAGAAATTAGTTAGTTTTTATTAATTATTTTTATTAGGCGCAGGGGGTGTATTTTGATTAAGAGTAGTAATTAGAGGGTGTGTGAACAACAAGGGCCTGGCCCATTAAGATTATTATTCTTATTCGCAGGGGGTGTATGTTGTTCAAAGGATAGTAAATGAGAAGGTGTGGTTAGTGAATGGGCTAAGCCCATCAGTGTTTGAGTCCGTTGGGGTTAGATGCTACGCAGGTGCATGTGACTAGGGTGTGCGCTCAAGGAGATAACCGTTGGATCTTAATCTAGATGAAGCAAACGGACTGCATGCGTTTGAAATAAAAGGGTGTACGCTATTGATGCACATGGAATCACGTTCCATGATGCTGCCAAGTGTCTATGAGAGGACAAGTGGCGACGATCAAGATGCCCAGGGATGATTAACAAAAAAAACTCACACAGACCCTCTCTCATTTTTCTCGTTCCCTTCTCTCTCTATTCTCTCCATTTCTCTCTTCTATCTCGCACAACAACAACAACTAAACCCAGCAACAACCCATAAACTCACTGTCGGCCACCCTCTCACCACCACCCAACCCCAGATTTCGATGAAGATCACATGATCTTCATCGCCTCCAAATCCGGTCCTCAACGATACCCAGCGCCCATCCCCATAGCCACCGGAAACAAACCCCCTCCACCGCGAAATCCAGAACTTCGGTTGAATATCAACCGGGATCTTCAAACCTTCAACCCCCTTTAAACCCAGAACACCGTAAAACAAGAATCCTAACCCTTATGAACCCTTCCCTAAATTTTTCAGATTCAAACAAACAAAACGAAACCAATATGCAACCGATTCGAGAGTCTAAGCTAAGTGTTATGAAGGTTACCTTTTATCTTCTTTTTCTAGTTCGTGTAAGCTCCTGATCCTCCTTCTGATCTTCTCCTTTTTCTGTGTATCGTAGGTACAAGATGAAGATTCGAGAATTTGATTCGTTGCGGCCTTAGGGTTCTCCGTCCGCCCCCAAAATTCCAATCCCCCTCAATTTCTTCTTCTATTTTCTTTTATAACCTTAGGGTTTTTTAGTTTAGGAAGGATTAGATTTAAGTTAATAGGTCCTTTTTTGTATTGATTCGTTTCATCCTTTATATCTTGTAAACCATTTGAATCTTTTAATAAAAATCCGATTTCATTTTGTTAAGTTCAGATTTGATCATATTTGTTATTTGATTCATGCATGGGCCTGGGCAAATTATTGGATTAGGGTTTGATGTTTGATTGGAAGGAGCTGCGCAGCTAGGGTTGTTGGTCGGAGCTTGAAGCGGCTGCGCATGGAGCAAGCTAGGGTTTGCTGAGGGAGATGGTGAACAGGTTCCGGGTCGGTTTGACCCAGTCCATCACTTGATCCATTCAGCCCAATACCATAATTCGTGGCCCAATCCTGGATGGTCCACTTTGGCCCTTAATGACTAATTCATCACCCCATAATTGAATTAATTAGCTTATTAATAATTAATCAACTTAATTAATAACCCAACTAATCACCTAGTAACTAATGATAAACAGCATCGATAATTAACAATAATTCACCAATAACCCTGATAATTAATATTAGTAACAAATAGACTAACCATAATGTTTCATATATAAAATCTTTTTTTTCAAATAATGCAAGAGGATAATAAAAATATTCTAATAATAATAATTCTAATGGTGTAAATAATATCAATCTTTATAAAAACTGAACAAAGCCTTATAATTAGATAAACTGGGCCACAAGATTGAGTAAAAAATAACCGTTAATTACACCCCATTTTTTAAAGGTTTTATAAGAGATTGGGTTAACAATAGGTATGTTAAACCCCATGACTCCTAATTTCAATACCCTTAAATAATTTAGTAGGCGTGACTCGTATCAGGTAAATTTCGGGGTATGACAGTGAGAAATAGGTTAAATAGGTAAGATAAGTGCCATGTTATAATAAGTCATTTTAGCATGAATAAAGCACTTATCAGACGTTTACATTCTGCTATTTTCTCTTTGTCCATTTGGATGTTTTGTTTATGTTTCTGCTATTTTCTTTTTGTCCACTTGGACAATACTCTATTTTTGTACTAAAACAGTAATAAACAGCAAAAATCTAAAAATACTTAAGGCCCTATGGACTATTGGTTACTATCCCGAGCATTTTTGAAACTTTGACTTTTGGACTTAGTACCCCTGGACCCTGTTATTCTGTTGTTACTCTGTCATTATTCTGTCTGTCTGGCATTGGATTGTTGTCTGTTTGTATGTGCAGGTATTTCCTTGAAAGCCCTTGACGGTTAATTCCAAGGCGTCGTGATAAGGATTTTACTCGAAAACAGCCGTTACTCTGCCCGATTTTCGTCAGAATTTTAATGTGCTTAATGCAAAGTGGTACTAAAGATAATAAGTTCATCTGGATCCCCGAGTGGTAATGTGTTGGTTTAGTATTGATAGTCTAAAGGATGGGAAATCTACCTTGACTCTTAATGTCAAGTGCTGGTTTCTTCTTCGGTTAGACCGTTTCTTTCCTTAGCTTTTATTTTACGCATTAGGATAGCCTCTTCATCTCCTCCCCTTCTTAGATTTTCAAAATCTTCTCCCTTTTTCCAAAACCTTCTTATGTTTGTAAAATATCTTTTAAAAACCTTTCTTAAAAGATATCTTTTGCCCTTAGTGGCTTTTCTTTCAAAGCTTTGACACGATTAATTGTTGTAGTGAGTTGCGATACCCCACAATTTTGAAATTGATTGATATAATGAGATCTTTTCCGCGTGAGAGAGAGCTAGTGGCATACTCGTCGATTTCCATCCAATTTGGATCCCTTCTTTCATTTGCGATGCAAAGAACTCATTCGATCTCAGATTTTCCCCGCTACAGAAGTAGAATATTTTTTCAATTTTTATAAACTCCCCTTTTAAAATTATATATCATTAACTTCACTTTACATGAAGGGTGAGATTTAATGATATTTTAAATGGATGCACCAGAATCATATGTTTTTATATTTGTTTTCATTTACAAAACATTATAATTATGGTTTGGTCCTTCCACATCTACCAATCATCAGGTAGAATTATTTAAGTTGAAATTGGAAGTTTCTATTTTTAATTATTAAACTTAATTTGAGAAGGCTAGAAATCATGTTATGAGATTGCTTAAAGAAGCTATTCTTAATTTTTCTTCTTCTAGTTTATTACCTCAAATTAGAAATGAGATGGCGATTCATATACCAAACCCAATCTCTCAAGCAATCGACCTTGTCAACCATCGAAGCCAAAATGAAAGATGTCAAATTCATATTTCAAAAACCCTTCTCTAATCCATTTGAATGCACAAATCCCACCTCAAATGCACAGACTCATTGAAATTGGAAGGATCTGTTATGGAATACCAAACTAAATTTGAGAAGGCTGGAAATCATGTCATGAGATTGCTTGAAGAAGTTATTCTTAATTTTTTTATTTCTAGTTTACCACCTTAAATTAGAAATGAGGTGGTTATTCATATAAAAATTCCAATCTCTCAAGAAATTGAACTTGTCAAACTCATTGAAGCCAAAATAAAAGATATCAAATTCAAAGTTAAAAAACCCTTCTCTACTATATTCAAATGTACAAACCCCACCTTAATAAATTCCCCAGTTCCAAAACCCAAATTTTAACCTTCCCACTACATACTCTTAATCCTAAACCCACATCCATATACCAACCACCCAAACTTCCCACAACAAACCTATCAAAATTTCAATTACAATTACAATTACAAGAATGACGTGTTCAAGGTCTTTGTTACAATTATGATGAAATCTTGTAGCTCAAATCTTGTATCAAAAACCTTGAGCTGGAAATTTAAAAACTACAAGGATTTAATTTCCAATTTTTTTATAAACATGACTACTTTTTTCTACTATCCTTGTTCTTTTTAATCCCGAATCTTGTATATCAGCTCCAACAATATTATGTACAAAATGAATTTCAAAACGTGCTTGAAAAATAAAAGAATAGGATAACAATTAACAAAAGTGGTAGAAGTTCTCAAAATTTATTGTACTTCAAGGATAAATTATTTGTACCTGATTTCAAAGAACTTTGAAAGACACTCCTTTATGAATACCATAACACACCAACCATAGGCTATTCTATTGTTAAACCGACAGTCACAAGAATATCAAGGTCTTTTTCATGGCTTGGCCTCTACAAGGACGCAAAAGATTTTGTTAAAATATGTTCAACATGTTAATATAACAACTATCAATAGAAAAAGGGTTAATACAATAGGTTCCAATCCCAAATCAAGTATGGGAAAAAGTTACCATGGAATTCATAACACATATTCCTAACTTTTTTGGTCACACTGTCATCTGGGTGATTATTGATCATCTCGCAAAGTATGTTTATTTCATTGATGTCCTAGTATGATGTGTCAGAAAGATGTCCTAGTATGATGTGTCAACATCATAAAAGAAGAATGAAGACTGTCACTTGTAAAGTTTGAAATATCATAAACAGTTACTACTGAAGACTTCTAAATTGCTGCTACTGAATTGTAATGTTTAAACCCTTGTGTTTTTTATGCTTCTGTAATACAAAGGTTATGTAAATTAGTTTTAGCCAAAATAAGCCAAAGGGGGAGATTGTAGATGTTTTCAAATTGGCTTTATGTTTGGTAAAACTAATTTAACAGCAATAAATTAAATAGAATTATAACTTGTAAGAGAAAGTAGGGTGAAGTTCTATTTAATGGAAAAACATGTTGTGTTGAAATGTTTCAACAGCTGGAACAACATGTCGAAGACGATGTCGTGACATCCGGATTTAAGCTGACAGTTTGGATTCTGTTATAACAGAAACGAAATATTCCTAAAACATTAAATCCTATGTGGAGCTATATATAAGGAGAACATTTAGGAAACTAAATGTTGAAAGATTTCATAGGAGAATCTGTTGCAAAAGTGTAACAACTTATTGTTGTTATTTGGAGCATATTTTATGGAGATAATTATGGTAAATATCTTGGAGATATTTGTGGAGAATATCTTGGAGCTTATATTGTGGAGCAATTTTAGCAACAGTTTGTTATGTCAGTTTGTCACGATTTAAAGGTCAAAAGAATCAAGTCATAATATTAAAGATTATGCAGTTTCTAATTATGGAGATAATTTAGGAAACTTATGATTGAAGACCTTTCTTTTAGCAGAAGAATTCTGCTAATTTGTAACAGCAAATAAGGATGTGATTGAAGGCCCAAGTTCAGTTGGGAATAGGTTACAAATAGAAGCTTTGTAACCTAGTTTTGGAAGCTAACCTAGTATTGATAATATGTAATCTTTAGGGTTAGTCGTGTAGGTGAACGTCCCAGTTTGTGGGAAGGTCACTGATTTGTGCCTCGAAGCATGTAGGTAAGAGGTTTGTTTTACTCACTCAGAAGCTATGAAGCAATGAGTGGAGTTGTGTTTTTGGCGGAAGCTTTGAAGCAACTCTAAGTTATGTTTATTTGTGTGCTTAGAATGTTGGTAATTAGGCCGTCGATGCAGTGGCTTAGTTGTTGACTGCTAGACATCATTGCTGTGATTGAGAGTGGAATGGAGATATTCCATATCTAGGGAGAACCTAGGTAAAGGGGTCATTGGGTAGTGATTAAGTGAGGAGTTGTAAATTGGGAGTTTAGCTCTGAATTGATATTACTAATAGTGGACTTCATCCCTGGCTTGGTATGCCCCAGAGTAGGTTGATTAAACCGAACTGGGTGAACAATTTTGTTGTGTTCTTTATTTTCTACACTGATTATGTATTCCTACCTTGTCTGTTTTCTTAATGTCAGATCAGATGTAACGACATCCTATATGACATCTGAGTTCTGTCTTACCATAATTTCAATTGGTATCAAAGCAGGCATCTTGTATGAATCTGGATGAGATCCCTGGGGGATACTTTCTGGTTGTGTACAAGGTAAAAGATATTTTGAACAAGGAGTGATCATATTGTAGGGTCCCTTGAAGTGGAGGATGGACCTGTTTGTGGAAGACTAGACCAACCTGACCAAGAGCCATTGTACCTTCTTGATTAAAGAAGATAAGGATGTTCAGACAAGAAGATTAAATTCAGAAACTTCATGCAAGAGTGAAGACTTTGGATTATTTTGTTCAATCATTATTGTAATAATGTGAACTGACTTTTTATCGAAATGTGACGGTTAAGCATGAGTCGCCACCGACTTTTATTTTATCCAAATTAATGAAAGGCTAAAAGAACAGAAAAAAACCTTTTAAATAAATTTTGAGTTCGGGGGGTAATTATGCAAAGGGAAGGTGTAAGGCACCCTTTGCATCCATGGTTTTCCATGGGCTCTTAATTGCTTTGCTCGTTTGAAAGAAATGTAGAAGAAGAGAATACGGACTTTAGCTCGTAAATGAGCTTAGCCATATTGAAGTTTTATGAAAAAAAATATAGAAAAAGAATTTTAATCCAGAGCAAAGCAATTAGGGGCAATTACCTGGTTAGATGAAAAATGTTCTTTAGCCTTTCAGGGTGAAAGGGTCTATCTATGCCATAAGAGGGCAGGAAGCCTTTCATTTGGAGGTTGAAGGGTCATCGAGAGTTCGTTCACCATAAGACTGTCCCTTGCCATTGAGAAGGCAGGTAGTCTAAGGAAAGGATCAGAATATCCTTTTTCGTTTAGGCAACCAGAGGATACCTCAGCCTTTCGTAGGAAACTTCCGAGGGACGAGATCATGTTTAGTGTATCGAAGGCAGCATCATTAGGGACTTATGATCTTAATCGAGGTAACATGGCTGAGGTATCCTCGTATTCGAGGGACATGGCTATTCTGCAAAAAACACAAGGCAACAAGGCAACAGGCAACAAGAGGGGTTACCCAAAAAGTGTGCGTGGGTGCAACAATCATGTGATTCTATTCGAAATATATTATCTTATAATTAAATGGCTCTAATTCAGTTCAAGGTTGCACTCCCTAAATTACTAACCATGGCAGAAAATACAAAAACAATCTTAAGTGCCTTTGAGGCCAATCAATACAAACCAGGAACAGATACATAAGAATATGGGGAAGGGAAAAAGGAACCAGCAGGTTTGATATAAGTAATAATCAAACAGAAAAATAAAAGAGGTTAGAGTTTTAGGGTTACTGTTTGTTTGAGCTCTGGCGGTTGGCAAACCCTGAAAAGGTGGGAAAAATAAACAAGAAGGAGTGAGTGTATTATCAATTCAAATAATAATTAGGGTTAACCCTAATAAAAATAAAAAAGGAAGGGAAAAGGAAATAAATAATAACAATAAAATATGAAAAGGACTTAGCTTTTTTATTTGATCTGATATGGTTTGTAGTCGAAGGTAGCCTCGAGGTTAACCCTGAAAGATGGCAAAGAGGCAAGACACGTGAGTGTAAAATAGTTCATTGACTTTCGAGGGTTTAACCCTAATAATAATTCTATAAGGCAAATAATTATTAAAAGAACAATAAAGGAAAATAAAAGTCGGGACTTAGCTTCGTAAAAGGCATGGCGCATAGTCGGGAGGTATATGAAGATTGCCCTGAAAAGAATGCACAAAGAAATATTTTTTAGCGTAGGCGTGATCTTCACAAACCCTGATTAGGGCACATGTTAACCCTAGTTAATAGAATAAATAAATAAAATCGAATTAATTAATTATTGGTTTTCAGCCTAACTAATTAAATCGGCCGAAATAAAATTTCGATTAAATATCCTAACCCTATTGAGTATTGTAATCAGTTAAAAGAAATATTAAACTAATTAAATAATTAATTTAATTATTGAATCACATAAAAAAACATTATTAAAACTTAATTTAATTAAAATAATTTTATAAAGAAAAGAATTTTTTTTTTGTTAAGGGTTTTATTTGAATAATATATAAAAAGTTATATAAAAAAAGAAAAATAAATAATCAAAATAAAAGGTAAAAAAAATAGATAAAAACAACTATGTAAAAATAAAAATTAGAAGAGAGAACTCAGCTTGGATTCAGTGTTGTTGGTCCTTGATGGCACATGGTAGATATACGTCTCCTAGGGCGTTGGATCTGCTGGCTCTATGATTGGACGGTCATGATGATAAGGGCGTATGATGGACCATGGGGGCTTCAGTGCGTAGGATCCTGCAAAGAGGTTTTTGAAAAAATATATGTTGGGGATAAGGATCGAACCCCTCCCCCTTTGATTTATGTGACGCGCCTTTACCAACCAGACTGCAGTTAGTCGTTGTTAAATGTCTCAACATTAAACAAAATAAATGAAAAGAAACGTTGTTTGAAAATTCAAACCAAAATAGCGCCAGCCAACCTTCTTCTTCCTCGCGAAGACATGAAGCTACGCCCACGGTTTTTTTGTATTTTTATAGGCCTGCAAATTGTTGAAATCGGGTTAAAAAAAGTTTGAACAAACCGTGGCTTTTGGGCTTGTGTTTGCAACGCTTCAGGGCTCAATAACGTTTGGGAGAGATTCCTTATTGCTTCAGGAACGTAACTTAATCTTCAGAACCTCTTGAATCCGACTACAACTCCAAAAACGAATTGGCTTTTTTCTTGAAACTTTAAGAACTTCCCCAAGGCTATGGACTGCAGAATTTTCGCCCCTGGTCATCAGGGTTTGTTGTGCTTATATGATAGAAGGAATTAGGTTATAAATTCTGGGCCAAGTCTACTTGATTCTTTCTGAATTGGCCAAATTTCCAATCTTTTTCACTAATCTCCTTTTGCACGAATTTTGCATCAATTATGAGATATTTTGATGATTGAAATTGATTGGAGACAAAAGCAAATCAAATCTTTTTGCCATTTTCCTTAATTATATGATTTGTTTTGAATTTAATCACTTTTAATATGAATAAAAATCCATAATAAATCAAATAAATTGAGTAAATTCGTGATAATTGAATTTAAAGTCTTGGATAACTTGAGGATCAATATTGGGCCAAAAAAGATTGGACTCTTTGTAAGAAAATCCATTTTGAAGCCTTTTACTTCACATTTATTTTCTCCAAAATTAGCCAACTTTGACAAGGCATATCTCCCTCAATTTTTAAGATATGGAGGCGTTCTAGGACTTTTTGGAAACCTCAAGATGTCCTCTACAAGCCACTTTGGAAAGTTTTTTCCATTTGAAGAATTTAGCTTGATAATATTGGCTTTGACAAAAAATTGCTTTTGGTTGACTTTCAAAAAGGACCTATAATCTTTTGATCCATATATCTCAAATGAAGCATTTTTAGACTTAGCATGTGAGAGACAAATTTTTAGAGAATTCAATTATATTCAAAATGAGATTTGGATGGAAAATTTCTGATGTTCCATGTAGGAGTTATGGCCGGTCAAAGTTCAGTTGACTTTTTCCTATGAAAACCCTAATTTAGAAACTTTTGGAATTGTTGATTTTTGATCTTTCCTTGATGAACCATGATCAATTATTGATCAAATGGTGAATGATACTTCTATATGGGGATGTTGACAAAAAATCAGGAGTTTTGATTGTACTTTGACCACAACTTGACTTTTAGATCAACCAGTCGATTATTGATTGTTTGAGCAATTGAGTGATCAATCTTTTTGAATCGAGACCTGAAATTTGTCATGGAGGTAGTTTGAAACATCATAAGCCCTATGAGATGTCTTGGAGCTTTTTATCCATTGATTTTTCCTCAGAACAACAAAACCCTAGTTCCTTGAACATTGTTTAGGAGGGATGTCTTTGAGCCCTGTGTCTTGATTTGAATTTGAATGAGAGAAATAGTATGGGCAAATTTTGGGGTATGACAACTATACACAGAGAAAAGTATTATCAAAAGCTTCATGCGGGAGTGAAGACTTTGATAAGGTAATATCTGTAATTAAGGATTATGATCAGGATTTAATTTTGGTTAGGTCTAGATTGTTGCTTGGTGCAAAAGCAAGCGTATTGTAGGGTTGATTTACTTTCAATCCTTGGATGTCGTGCTTACAATTGAATCATGAAGTAATCATTGCATAAGTTCTGTTGATATATGACTATTTTCCGCTGCATAGTCTCTGATACAACCACCCCGTGTTAGAAGGAGTCTAGGGGTATGCATATCCAACATAACGTATGGCAGAACTTTACAACTATAGTAACAGTGTCAAATATACTTGAGTTCTCTCTCAAGTACACTCATAAAGGCATGGTTTATTAGAGTTGATGGGCATCAATTGATCAACGATTCCCATATCTATCTGCATATGTGAACCTTGAAGAGTTTCAAGGATGATGTGTTCCAAGGAGATGGAACTAATGTAGTACTGGTATGCAGCTATCAGTTGAAGAATAGATGTTCTGGTGCTAAGCTAATGTTGTGTGAGAACATTGATTTGGAACCTACTCCTGATCTGGAAGAGGAGACATCTGATTATAAGTTGATCGGGACACGATCAACATGTACTTCTACTCCAAATCTTATTTTGTGGAAGATTAGAAGTAAAAGCTCAGTGCTAAAGAAGACTCATGAAGGTACTCCTTTCTGATCCTTTATGTTTAAATCAAGATGAGCTTATATCTGGTATTTACCTCTGATCAAAGGAACCAAATATGTGAATTTTAATTCATGACCATAGAACAGTTGTTGGAGTTAAATACTGTGTCTAAACCACAGTGAAATATGGTCACGGATGTTTATTGCCCTAGTTGTTATCTAGAAAGGGTAGTGTTGTTTGGAATCAATGAAGTCAGATGGCTCAGAAGAATATGACTAAATTCACTGTTATGTCATAACTAAGTCTGTTCCAGAAACCTAAATGAGGGAATCTCCTCTATAGGTACAGACTATGGCATCCATCATCTCAAAATCAGAATGAAAGTCTGAAGAAAAGCTTATTGAGATGTTGGCTATTCTATTCCTTGATATGTATTGATGTTGCTGATATTTACACTCTATTGTTTCCACCCCAAGTGTTATGAATTAGATGTTAGAGATGTTAACCAAGAACCATGAAGGATGATGTCATATCAGATGTTACAACATAATCTCAAGGTCTTCAGTTATATTTGTTGTTGTTTTTTCCAAGAGGAAAATATATAAGTGTGAAGAGATAATCAATCAGAATGATCTAGTGTGAGTAGTAAATTCTAACTGACTAACTGGTAAGTACTTTGATGGAAGACTTAGTACTTATTAGATGTGCAGCCTGAATGCAAGATTATTATACTCTGTCGGGAGCTGAGTATTTGTATGAAGAATTCATGGACTAGTGTGAACTAAATGTTAATGTTCACTGTTATCTTCACAAGTTTAGGAAGATTGGCAATGGTATCTGTTGCAGCATACTATTACTGTTAAATATATTGATGGGAGCTGGATATTTGCAATAATTGTATGAAAAGAAGAAGTATGTGATGAAAATACATCATCACTAATATTGAAGACACCAGAGAGATAAGGTTATGGCTTATCTACTGAATATTAATTTATGGTTATACAATTATAGTTTCTTCTACTTCAAGTTGCAGAGTGTGGCAATCTGAATCTTGTGTAGCAAGCAAACTGAAGATTCTAAATTTGGAAACTGTGGCAAATTCCAAATGAAGGGTGCTCAAGGACAAACATCAAAGATGTCTTAAATTTGTATAACTCATGGGGAGTAAGAGAGTATGAAGATCAACAAGGACAATGTTATTCTTCTTCTAATCAAATGGAAAGTCTCTCAAAGACTAATCTTTAAGCCAGAAGAACAATGTCATTCAAGATGTCAGAACATAACTCAAGACATGTTTTATCCTTGAAAACCAACAAGGATCATTCTTTGAAGTATCACCTAAAACATGTATTGATGGTGTATATCACTTGTTCTGATATAGTGCATGTTCCAACCATAGCACAAGTCCACCTGTTGCAGTTCCTTTTCATATAACATCGTTTGATCAAGAAATTAGTTAAAGTCTAGGTATGTTATTCTAATTTCTCAGGTTTCTAGAGTTTTTTTGTTTTGTGTCATTCCTTGTGCATCTCTCACGTTCTTCTTTTGGATATGAGTAAAAGTCTAGAGTCTAGGTTATGTTTGTCAAATTGTGACAAGTATAGGGTATTCGGGTAGTGTTCAGACATTGTTAAGTCTGAGGTCATTATTTGCAGTTGTTTTGCAAAGATATTCTTTTCAATTTTAGAGTCTTGTTTCGAGTCATGAACACATATTGTTTCTTGTGTTCTAAGTCATTCTATAGAGGTCTGTTGTCTCTATGGATAGTCCAAGTTATTGAATCAGTCTAAAGTCATGAATACTGATTGTCTTTTGTTCTGAATTATCTAATATAGAGGTCTGGTTCTCTATGTCTGTAAATAGATAATCCAAGCGCTTAAATTTTCGTTAGTGAGTATCCTCTTATGCTCTAAAAGAGGATGTTGTGTCAATTTGTGTCATAGCACAGTTCTCAGTTTGAGGGGGAGCATTTAGTATTTTCTTCCTCATGTGCATCATGGTCTCAGTTTTCTATTTCTCTATGAAGATGATATCTGTGATGCTATGTTTCCTGTGCTATAGTGAGTTCTCCTTCAAACAAGCCCTTGTCTTATTATGGCTAAAAAGGGGGAGAAGTGGTTATGTTATGTTATCACTAAAGAGCAACTTTTAAGGGGGAGAAACTTTGTGTGATATGTGGGATCCTTAAAAGAAAGAGAGAACATTGGAGCTGGACCTGCCAGAAAGATGTCCTAGTATGATGTGTCAACATCATAAAAGAAGACTGAATACTGTCACTTGTAAAGTTTGAAATATCACAAACAGTGACTACTGAAGACTTCTAAATTGCTGCTACTGAATTGTAATGTTTAAAACCTTGTGTTTTTTTATGTTTCTGTAATACAAAGGTTATGTAAATTAGTTTTAGCCAAAATAAGCCAAAGGGGGAGATTGTAGATGTTTTCAAATTGGCTTTATGTTTGGTAAAACTAATTTAGTAGCAATAGGTTAAATAGAATTATAACTTGTAAGAGAAAGCAGGTTGAAGTTCTATTTAAAGGAAAAACATGTTGTGTTGAAATGTTTCAACAGCTGAAATAACATGTCGAAGACGATATCGTGACATCCGGATTTAAGCTGACAGTTTGGATTTTGTTATAACAGAAACAGAATATTCCTAAAACATTGAATCGTATGTGGAGCTATATATAAGGAGAACATTTAGGAAACTAAATGTTGAAAGATTTCATAGGAGAATCTGTTGCAAAAGTGTAACAACTTATTGTTTTTATTTGGAGCATATTTTATGGAGACATTTGTGGTAAATATCTTGGAGATTTTGTGGAGAATATCTTGGAGCTTATATTGTGGAGCAATTTTAGCAATAGTTTGTTATGTCAGTTTGTCACGATTTAAAGGTCAAAAGAATCAAGTCAAAATATTGAAGATTATGCAGTTTCTAATTATGGAGATAATTTAGGAAACTTATGATTGAAGACATTTCTTTTAGCAGAAGAATTCTTCTGATTTCTAACAGCAAATAAGGCTGTGATTGAAGGCCCAAGTCCAATTGAGAATAGGTTACAAATAGAAGCTTTGTAACCTAGTTTTGGAAGCTAATCGAGTATTAATAATATGTAATATTTAGGGTTAGCCGTGTAGGTGAACCTCCCGATTTGTGGGAAGGTCATTGATTTGTGCCTCGAAGCCTGTAGATAAGAGGTTTGTTTTACTCACTCAGAGGTTGTGAAGCAATGAGTGGAGTTGTGTTCTTGGAGGAAGCTTTGAAGCAACTCTAAGTTATGTTTATTTGTTTGCTTAGAATGTTGGTAATTAGGCTGTCGATGCAGTGGCTTAGTTGTTGGCTACTAGATATCATTGCTGTGATTGGGAGTGGAATGGAGATATTCCATATCTAGGGAGAGCCTAGGTAGAGGGGTCATTGGGTAGTGATTAAGTGAGGAGTGGTAAACTGGGAGTTTAGCTCTGAATTGATACAGCTAATAGTGGACTTTATCCCTGGCTTGGTATGCCCCCAGAGTAGATTGATTAAACCGAACTGGGTGAACAATTCTGTTGTGTTATTTATTATCTTCACTGATTATGTATTCCTACCTTGTCTGTTTTCCTAATGTCAGATCAGATGTCACGACATTCTATATGACATCTGAGTTCTGCCTTACCATAATTTCATGTGGTAAACTAGTTCCTAGAAATTTACATTTGATGCTTTGTTTGTTATCATCCTCGCAACTGATACAAGTTTCTACACTTGGTTGAGTTTTGGCACAAGAGAACCTACCACTCCTCCATATAAAGGATTACGTTTATAGCCTTGCAGGGCCGGGCTCCACCAACAATGCCAAACTATATATCAAGACACACAACATTGGATTCTACATATACCACTCTACGAAACACACAAGAAATTTTGACCTTATTAAAAAAAACTTAGAACACTCATGTTACTATAAGAGAAAGGATCTTACCTTTTTTATGTGGGAGAGACTTACTCCTTTGGCTACAACCTTATATGAAACAAACAATCTCTAGAAAGGTCTCTAAAATATTATCTAAACATTTTTTTGGATGCTTCACAGTGAAAATTTATGTTGGAAAAATGGCTACGACTTAGATCTCATGCCTTCATCGAGAATACATCAAATGGTGCAAATTTCAGTATTAAGGCCTTCTTTTGAAGAAAACAAAACATTTACTTTTCTTCTTTTCCAATAGGTTTAAGTGATATTTTCCAAAGACACAGAAAAAATCATACTCAATTCAGAAAAAAGTTTACACATCGCACAAAATCTGGGAAAAAAATCACAAACAAAAAATCAATCAACAAGAAGTCTGGATAATTTCATTAAAAGAAGTTTGAAAGATACTACATTAGCTTTTAAAAACAAATCAAAGATAAAATAAAAGAGAAGGAAGTGTTCTTGAATATTTTGGAGACAATATTTTAGAATATAAGGAAGAGAAACTAAAGGCAGATTTGGATTTCCCCGATATTGTACTTATAAGAGAGAAATAAAAATATGTTTTAATGACCAAACACCCCCAAGCTCCAAATATTCACTACAATAAATAATATATTTCATGACAAAACTTTCACCTCAACCAACAAACAACCGAGGTATAATCCCTAGGCGCGCCATTTTTCTTAAAATCGATCTATTCACTAAGTTAGGTGAACCAGACGACAAGAAAAGTGACTTAGGGATCACACTTTGAATTCTATCTCTTGTAATTTTTACTTTTGTTTATTTTTTGAATTGGCCCATTTATTATTATTCATATTCAACCGAGGGTAAAAGTGACACACTTTCAAGCTAGGTCATTGGACCGAGAGGAAAAGTAGTGCACTTTCAATTACACTCTACGATACTTCTCCCACCCAACCAAGGTAAAATCCCTAATTCAACCAAGGTAATGTCTTTTTTTTTTCTTAATAGTAATTTCATCATATTTTTCAAGTAGAATTCAGAACATGCAAACTAAGCCCACCACAGGATCCTTGCATTTACAACCACATGATCACTTGATTAACAGTCCTACATCATCCTGTCATACCCCAATTTTTGACCTAAGATACCACCTCATATCATTTGCATATGCATCATTTGCATCTCTAACAAATTGCATAGCTTGTGTTTGCTACTTGTGACTCAGCAGGATTTAATCAGGAAATCACTCATCAGTATAAGTAACAATCAATTAGGGTTTTGTTCTCCCTTCATCTCAAATGAATCATCTTCATCAACAATCAACATTTGGTCCTCAGAGATTCATTTCAACAAGCTCAACAGCTTTGAATCGACTGAATTAGGGTTTTGACTGAAGACAGCACACTCCTGACTTTTGCTCAGAATTTGACCTAATGGCTTGGGACATGATATCAAGACCTCAAGTGCATCATTTTGACCTAATCCATTGGCTCATAACATCTCCTACACAAAGATTGATCAGACAAATCCTCAGATTAGGGTTTTGAACTATCAGGGACTAAAATCAGGGATCACATTTGGGAAACCCTAAAAACCCCCAGGAAGTCAATCAAAGGTTTCAATCATCCTCAAATAATCCCTATGACAACATACAATGGAAATTACATCTCAATTCAAGATCCACAGTCATCAATTTCATCAGGTCGACAATTAGGGTTTTTGACCTAATTCACTGAACAACTGACTTTTTAATCAGGACATGGTGCCACAACTCAAACCATGGCTCAATATCCTCTAATGCTTCAATATGATCCATTCATACCACTCATATGGTGAGGATAGCCTGTTTCATTTGAAATCTCCAGAAACGCGATTCGTCTGAAAAAGTCAACTGTACAAGAACACCTTTGACTTTTGGGAATTTTGGTCAACCATGACTTTTGAAGTTTTAAATCATCAATATATGATATGAGAAGTCATTTGATCAAGAAAAATCAAGAAAATCAATCAAGAATCAAAAAGTCAAAAGTTTGACTTTCCATACTTAGAAAAATTTCTAAGTGTTTTTCATGTTTTTTTCCAAACTTTGAAAGGGAATTTCTCAAAATTTCACCTACAAACTGAAAAAAACTTCCAACATGAAAGTTGTAGATTTTGATCCAATAAACAACTTTGACACATATAAATTTTTTCCATAAGATCAACCATTTAAGAGATATGGAGCTTCAAAGTTGGTACTTTTTGAAAACTTCACTTAAAACTTCATTTTTCTCAAAGTTCATGGATCTTTTTCACCCATTTCCTTAAAGAGTTTGAAGAAACTTTCAACTAGGGTTTTGAAGTATGTAGTATGAGCTTTCCAAAATGTCCAAGAGCATGAAAAAATATGGAGCATAGCTATGGTTTTGAATTTTGACATTAGAGGTCATTAAGCATGAAATTTCAAGCCATTTTCACTAAGTTTCTATACTATATGGCCAATGATCCAAGTGATGACACACCAATGCAATAATTGATAGATATTTTCTGGTTTGAGATCAGAATGGAAAGAGATAAGAAGCTTAGAAAAATAACCATGGTTTAGTTACTTTAACCATTTGCATTTAATGTGAAGATTCCACTTTATCTCCAAATGCCAAATCACCAAACTTTGAAGCAAGTTGCAAAGCTCTGCATTCAGAACTCTTGGCCTATAAATAGAGGTCCAAAACTCATTCAAATTCACACCAAAACCTCACAATTATAGGTTTTCTCTCTTCTTTCTTGAATTACAAGCCATGTGTTTCAAAGTGAGGAAGAAATCCCAACCTCCAAACCCTTGAAGTTCTGGCCAAAGTAATGATTCTAACATCTCATAAACATCATACATGATGTGTTTGAACCATTCACACACCTCAAATCATCCCAAAACTCAGAATCATCATCTCACCTCCAAATATGCATAGCACTAGCCTTATCATGCCAAAATCCATACCAAGCAAATTCTGTCCAAACTAACCTTCTAAACATCATCCATATACTTCATATGAACTGTTCCAACCATCATACATGATCTGAAACACCAAAATCACTAAGCTTGATCCTCACTTGAACCATACTGCAGATCGAGTACCATGGATTGATCAAGAGGTTTTCAAATTGTTCCAGGCATCCAAACATGTTCCATAAGGTCCACTGAAGGTGTTCAGATCAAGAAACAACAACTGGAACTCCTCATTTGCAGAATTCGATTCTCACTTTTGCCGTTTTTGAAGGTAAGCTACTTGAACTTCAAACTCTATGAATCATGCATCATGAATGAAATATGAACATACCATCTCATTTCTGCACACATGAGGATCATTAACCCTCAATCAATTGCTATTTATCTTGCACACACACGATTTCAGATTGAAACTCAGAATTAGGGTTCTTCGTGTTCATCAGAAAATTGATAGCCTTAGGGTTAAAATAAATGCAATTAAATGATACCATTGTGTTCCTTATGAAAAATCGAGCAAGTTAGGCTATTCACTTGATCCAAACAATTCAGTTTTCAGAATTTTCAAATTCAATTTGGGGGTTGTGTTCTTGGCGCCAAATTTTGAAACTGAACTCAGGAACTTGATTTAAAATATATTCAATTCATTACAAGAGACTAACAGACCACGCGCGTGGTCTGGTTGGTTAAGTTTTTGAGTTGTGAGAGAGAGGGCGCGAGTTCAACACTCATGGGGGCCAAAACATTTTTTTATCACTATTTTTCTTTCAATTTTTTACACAACTTTAATTAATTCATTGATCAATCAAATTAACTCATTTTTACTTCATTTTTTACACACTTCTTATTTGATATACATATTTTGACAATATCAAAAAAAATCATAAAAAAGGATTTATTTAATATGCTTTTAATTAGGTTTAAAATGATACATTTTTAAGTGTTTTTAAATACTTTAAATATTGTTTTTTCATTTAATTTTTAACCTAATCACTTGTAAATATTTTTTGTGATCAAACCCTAATCATTTAGGTCCTAATTAGGCATTAAAACTTGTTTAACTTAATTAAGTTGACTTTTGTCAAAATTCAAATCGTTTTAAGACGAGTGATCGCGATTCTTTTTCAAAACGATAAACCACTTCTTTTTGATTAAATCCTTTTGACTAATCAATCAATTTTCAAAATGAAGTGGGGCCTCTCGAATATTAGAGAGTGTAAGTCCCATTTCTTTTCTTTTTGTACAGTTTTCAAAACAATAAAACTTCTTCAAAACAAAATCTTTTCAAAACAATTTTCAAATCATTCAAATCATTTTTAAAACCATCCACCCTGTTTTATGAAAATAAAACAGGGGCCTCTCGAATATTAGAGAGTATAAGACCCACTCCTTTTTCTTTTTACACAGTCTTTTTATTCAAAATAAATAAACTTTCTTTCAAAACAAACTTTCAAACCGTTTTTCAAACGACGCGTCTGCTTTTCAAATATACCATGGGCCTCCATGTAGGTATAAGTCCCAAGCCCTTTTGTACATACCCACTCAAGTACATGAAATTAGGTATTTCATTGTACGCCTTTTGTACATATCTCAATCTGTTTCTTAACCTTGAATAACAAATCAAAAATGAAGGTTTTCTTTAAATCTTCCCAAAAATATACCATGGGCCTCCATGTAGGTATAAGTCCCAAGCCCCTTTGTAAATACCTGTTTACATAGCTTTGAATAAACTCAAGTGGACCTCTCCCCGAGTATAAGTCCCGAGCCCTATGTATACAAATGGAGCATGCTTACAGGTATATTTCCTTCATAAACTCCATTATATACACACACTCTGTCATATATAACTGTTCATATTTGTTCATGTACTTGTTCATGTTTGTTTGTACTTGTTCATACTTGTGATTGTGTTATATATTTATTCAACTTAGTACAACACTAGGTTCCCCATAGCCTCCTATTGGGCTTCGTGCAAAGAATCTCCACTAGTTTAGGTTAGGACATAGAGTATGGTTTCCCGGTGAAATCGCTCTAAGAGCTCAAACCAACTATACCATGCCTCCCCTTGGGCTTTGTACAAACGAGTGACCCTCCCATAGCCTCCTCTTGGGCTTACAATGCAAGGACCCTGGATTGTCCCTCCCATAGCCTCCTCTTGGGCTTACAATGCAAGGACCCTCGGATAGCCTCCTCTTGGGCTTCGTACAAGGACCCACGGGCTTCTTATAAGCATCCCCCAATATCCAAAACCAAATACCCTAGGAGATTAGACATTTTTCATCTCTATGCTAGGAGTATCTCTTATATATCATCACAAACAATCAATCAATCAAACTTTTTTCTTGCCACAAGGCTGGCTAATCAATCAAACTGTTTTACCACCGTACTGGATGATTAATCAAAGTTTTTGTCACAAGGCTGACTTCATTGAAACTTTTGCCACGAGGCTGGCTGATTAATCAAAGTTTTTGTCACAAGGCTGACTTCATTGAAACTTTTGCCACAAGGCTGGTTAAACAAACAAAAACATCTTTATCATTCTAAGCACCCTAAGTGGCATGGCCCCGGGCTTATAATGAAAAGATTTTCAAACAAAAATCAAACAGATGTATGTGATGATATAGATTAGATACATCTAGCATTTAGACGACATTTGTCTATTTTCCTTTGCTTCCACTAGCATAAGTGGGAACTACGATTGCTCTGACTTTCTCAACATCCCTTTGAGAATACGTAGGCACAAGGTCGATCCTTGGCGAGCAAAACAAAACAAAAAAAACCATTCAAACCTTAGCACCCGTAGACCCCGAGCTACAGATGCTCTGATTCCCTCTAAGGGATATGTATGCAGAGGATCGCGATGATCTTTGCGAGCATAATCAAACAAACACCTTAGGTCCCACCTATTTCACAACAGAACCTCCACCGTAACATGGAATAAAAAACAATAAAGAACCCTGTAGAGTACTACAGATACGTTGGGTGCTAATACCTTCCCTTCGTATAACCAACCCTCTTACCCAAGATCTCCCCCCACTTTTAGGTTATTGCAGCTTTTTTCCTTTTCCTCCTTTGGAAATAATAAAAAGTTTGGTCGAAATAAAGAAAAATCATTTTTATGAGCACTCGAGCCCAAAGAAGGCATCAGGTGTCTCATCCCACAAAAAAGAGGAACAAAACGGTTTTTCGCCCGCGACAGAAAAATGGCGACTTCACTGGGGAACCATCTTTTTATTGTTTCCAAAGGAAGGGTTATTTCTAATTATTGTTTTTATTTTAATTTTTGTTACATGTGTGATTCTTTGGTTCTGTTACTTGTGTGGTTCTGTTACAAGTAATACATTATGGACAAATCCTAACCCGGATTAAGTACACATAAGAAATTAGGTGGAGGGTATAGTCATGTGCAGGCGCACTTGAGAATCCTTCCGCTCTGTGGAGGTTCCTTGTTGGTAATATATGTTTAGCATGCTTTCGTAGCGAAGACATTATTGCCGCATTGAACTGTAGAAGCTGAGAGACCGTAGAACCCCAACCCATCCTGGCCTTATTAGGACGTGGTGCAGAAACGATCCAGGTGAAGACTTGGATAGTTGTCATGCGGAGAACCACACTCAGACGAGTTTTTCTTGAGAATATTTCTGGCTCATCAGTTTAGTTGTGAAAGCCGGTAATATCCGAAAGAAAAATGTAGACTCTGACGTATCAGTAGAACATGTTGTACAGGTGATTAACTAGATCTATCCCTATTTGGTTCTCTGACCTCATGCTCGTGACGCTGGACCTTTGAACCTGTGTGTACTATGTTTGAATTACCATGTTTGTGTACCATGTTTGCGTTACCATTACCATGTCTGTTTTACCATGTTTGAATATGTGGCATTCATGCATCCACGCATTCATACATTAAAAAAAAACCCATTTTTTTCCATAAAAACATGATTTTTCCAAAGATTTAGAGAAATTTTCTTTGCAAACATTTTAGGATTTAGTCATGGAAGAAGTAAAAAGGCATACCAAGAAATACGGTTTCAAAGCGCCTGATGTGGGAAAACTGATAGAGTTAGCATCTTCTGTACAAAATCCTTCTAATTTTAGGAAAAGTTATGGAAAGCTTTTGCCTATCCTGAACACTCATGTTGATGAAGGACTTCTCAAAACTCTGGTTCAGTTCTATGATCCCGTTTACCGTTGTTTTACCTTTCCAGACTACCAGTTGGTACCGACCTTGGAAGAATATGCCAATCTTTTGGGTATTCCTGTGTCTGACAAAATACCCTTCAATGGTTTGGAAGCCATTCCTAAGTCACATGTCATTGCAGCAAGTACCCATTTGAAAAAGTCTGAAGTAGAGAGTAATTGGACTACCAAAGGAAACCTTCCGGGTTTAACTTCACACTTCCTGGTAAAGAAAGCCTTTGATTTCATCGAAATTGGTAGCATGATAGCTTTTGAAGCTGTACTAGCCTTGCTCATCTATGGGTTGGTTCTGTTTCCCAATGTCGACAACTTTGTTGATGTCAATGCCATAAAGATTTTTCTGATTGGAAATCCTGTTCCGACTTTGCTTGGTGACATGTATTTCTCTGTTCATCATAGGAATCGCCAAGGTGGTGGAATTATTGTATGTTGTGCACCTTTGTTGTTCAAATGGATTGTTTCACACTTACCTGAGTCTCCTATTTTCACAGAAAACCGAGAAGGTTTGCGTTGGCCTCGAAGACTTATGTCTCTTACTAATAATGATATTCATTGGTATACCTTGGCTCGCTGCGGTACAGAAACCATTGAAAGTTGTGGAGAGTTCGCCAACGTACCCCTCATTGGTACGCAAGGAGGAATTAACTACAATCCGGTCCTAGCCCGACGACAACTCGGGTATGCAAATTCAGTTAAACCTATTGGTCCCACAGTGGAAGGATACTTCTACCGAGAAGGGGATAATCCTAAAAAGTTGAAAGCAAGAATGGTGAGAGCTTGGTACGATGTCCGATGGAAAGAAAAAGGTGAGGAAAAGAATTGCATTGCTACGGACGCCTACACCTGCTGGGTAAAGAAAAGAGCAAAGGAGTTTCAAATGCCTTATGATTATGAAAAACCCATGTCTCTTGTGGTACCTCAACTACCCAATATTCCCATTCCCACTATGAAGGAATACCAAGACACTTTAGCCAAGATAAGGTTAGAGAAAAATGCTTGGGAGCACAAGTTTCGTAGGACCGATATGGAAAACAGAAGGTTGAAAAAACAAGTGAAAGATCACGAAGATACTCTCTACTGTCAAGATGGATGGCTCATGAGTAAAGATGAGAAGACTCGTCAGAAAGACGCTGCAATCAAGAGGTACATCAAAGAAAGCAAGAAAAAACCTGAAGGTTCAACAAGCAACGCTCCAACTCCTGACGATTGGAAGAATATTGTTGACAAGCTAAAGACCGAAAAGGCCGAATTGAAAGCTTACTATGGGAAAGAAATCATGAAGCTCAAGCTGCACAATGCATTTGGTTCTTCGTCTGATGAAGATGCTTAGGATTTGTTTAGCTTTTTTATTTATCATTTGCTTTTGTAAGGAGCTACACTCCAATGTTGTAACATTTCCCATTATTGTAATAAAAAAAATGAATGAATAAAAGATCAGTTTGTGTACAAATGTTTGCAAGAAAATAATCTTTAAAATATTTGGAAAAATCATAAATTTCTTTTTGCATACATCATTCTGCATATCGAGTCTGTTGTATAGAGTCTTATCTTTTGGATCTTTCTCCATTAGATCGTCAAGCTGTCGCGTCTCAAAGTTTCTCGACCGCGCTCGCAATCAGATCACAGATACAATACTCGTTCAAGCAGAAGAAGAGTAATGGAACACTCTGAACAAGAGAATATTGAGCTCCGTGGTACAGTGACCACTCTTCAGGAAAAGTTGGAAAGTCTCACTACTCTGGTTGACTCTTTAATGGCCGCACAGAATCAGCCGCCGCCACCTAACAGTCAAGCAACAGTAACATCTGAGGTCACTACTCCAGTTTCTACGGTTGCATTCGGCATTCCATCTTTCTCCATGCCAGAAGGTTGGGGCACGCCTTTCAGCTTTGGTACAGGTTTCCGCCATAATGTTTCTGGGGTTCAAACATCCACAACTGAAGCGCCTGCTGCTCAGAGTTCACAGTTCACTCCAAATCAGGGGATAACTTTTTCTCAAGTTACTATGGCACTTTCTCAACCCACTATGACGGTTCCGACTCCTATGGTTCACACTGTTCCTTACGGAGACAATGAGATTTATCATGATCAGGGTGATAGCACAAATCAGCGAAGCCTTGTGGGAGATCTCCAAGAGCAGTTTAACAAGATTCAGTTGGAAGTCAAAGCTATTCGTGGAAAAGATTTGTTTGGAAAGAATGCCCAGGAACTATGTTTGGTTCCTAGTGTACAGATACCTGCTAAATTCAAGGTCCCAGACTTTGAGAAGTACAAAGGTAGTTCTTGTCCACAAAGCCATCTTGTGATGTATGCCAGAAAGATGTCTACTTATGCAGATAATCATCAGTTGCTCATCCATTACTTTCAAGACAGTTTGACTGGTGCCGCACTGAAGTGGTACACAGGTTTGGATAGCACTAATATTCGAACTTTCAATGACCTAGGCGAGGCCTTTGTCCGACAATACAAGTATAACTCGGATATGGCTCCAGACAGAGATCAGCTTCGATCCATGGCTCAGAAAGACCATGAAGCTTTCAAAGAATATGCCCAACGATGGAGAGAAACCGCTGCTCAGATTAATCCACCGTTAAAAGAGAAAGAGATGACAAAGATCTTTTTCAATACTCTCAGTCCATTTTATTATGAACGCATGATTGCTAGCGCTCCAAGTGATTTCACCGAAATGGTAAACATGGGGATGCGTTTAGAAGAAGGAGTCCGAACCGGACGTCTGACTAAAGAAGGTGGATCTTCAAGTGGAATCAAAAAGTTTGGAAGTGGTTTCCCAAAGAAGAAAGAACAAAGTGTTGACATGGTATCCCAAGGAAAGCCAAGAGGAAATGTCAATCGTCAACGACAGGTTGCTTCTATCACACCAGTCGTTAACACAACACCGAATCCAGGATTCACTCCTCAGTTTCAACAACAACAGCCTCGACAACAGGCTCAGCAGTTAAACAATAATCAGAATCGAGTACAAAGAGCTCCACAGTTTGATCCAATTCCAATGACATACACGGAATTGTACCCTGCTTTGATTGAAAGAGGCCTTATTCAAACTAAAGCACCACCACCAGTACCTGAGAGACTCCCATGGTGGTACAAAGCTGAGGTTTCATGCCCTTATCATCAAGGGGCACCTGGCCATGATCTTGAGCATTGCATAGCTTTGAAATATGAAGTTCAGAGGTTGGTTAGATCTAATCTCCTCTCTTTCAGAAATTTGAATCCTAATGTGCAAGCAAATCCGCTGCCCAATCATGGAGGGCATGTTGTAAACATGGTATATGGATGTCCTGGCCAATACCGAGTCTATAATATCAACTTCTCAAGAGCAGATTTGGTACAAATGCACGCTACTCTTTGTCGGGGGCCGAATTTTCGCCAGCATCAATACGGTTCCTGTAGAATATGTTGTGTGGATCCTCACGGGTGTTCGATTGTGAGAAGAGATCTCCAAGTTTTGCTAGATAATGGTACTATTGAGATCTACAGAAATAGGGATGAAAATGAAGTTAACATGATAGGATGTTATCCGCATGAGCTTTTAGTCTCAGATATCAACTCGGAAATGCCTACAGTTAACGTCATCGTTCCTCATTTCAACATGCCCGAGCGCATAGAAGTTACTTACAACAAACCAAGGGTTCCTATTGCTCCTTTGATCATTTGTCTACCTGGACCTGTTCCTTATGACTCTGACAAGGCAGTTCCATACAATTACAGTGCAACAATGATAAAGAATGGACAAGAAGTTCCTTTACCTACTCTCTCATCCGTTGTAAACATTGCTGATGTGAGTCGAGTAACAAGAAGTGGACGTGTGTATACTCCACTACCTTCAAAGCAGCCTGTTGCTCCTACAACCGGGCAAAATCCTGTTGGTACACCAGTGGGAAATCCTGTGGAAACTCCTGTCAGTAATACAAACACTGATGTTGGTCAATCCAGTGGAACCAATGTCAATCCTGATTTTGATGAAATTTTGAAGCTTATCAAAAGAAGTGAATATAAGATTGTGGATCAGCTTATGCAGACTCCTTCAAAAATCTCAATACTTTCATTGCTGTTGAATTCAGAAGCCCACAGGGAAGCCCTGATGAAGGTCTTAGATCAAGCTTTTGTAGACCATGATGTGACTGTTGATCACTTTGATGGGATAATAGCCAACATAACAGCTTGCAACAATTTAAGCTTCTGTGATGAAGAACTCCCCGAGGAGGGTAAAAATCACAATCTTGCTTTGCACATTTCTATGAACTGTCAGTCAGACTCTTTGTCCAATGTGTTGGTAGACACCGGATCTTCCTTGAATGTGATGCCAAAGACGACTCTTGCTCGCTTGTCTTACCAAGGAATGCCTATGAAATTCAGTGGTGTAGTAGTCAAAGCATTTGATGGATCGCGAAAATCTGTTATCGGCGAAGTCAACCTTCCCATGACAATTGGTCCACATACATTTCAAATCACCTTCCAAGTCATGGACATTCAAGCTGCTTATAGCTGCCTGTTAGGACGACCATGGATCCATGAAGCAGGGGCAGTAACTTCTACGCTCCATCAAAAGTTAAAATTTGTAACAAATGGAAAATTGGTAACGATAAGTGGAGAACAAGCCTTGATGGTGAGCCATTTATCCAATTTCTCTTTTATCAGTGCTGATGATGTGGAAGGAACCCAGTTTCAAGGTCTCTCTTTAGAAGACGAATCTTCCAAAAAGAAAGCATCAATCTCTTCTTACAAAGAAGCAGTGAAAGTAGTGAAAGATGGAACTACCACTGGCTGGGGGCAAGTTGTGATCCCTACCAAGAATGAAACTAGAGCAGGTCTCGGATGTTCACCGATGTTCTCAAACTGCACCAAGAAAGATGAAACCCTTCGTCCGATCAAAGAAACATTCATTAGTGGAGGATTCCTCAATCCAATTCCTCAAGAGGTTAATGTCCTTATCGAAGAATGCATCGAAGAAGGTTTACCCGATCCTGAAGAAGAATGGAAATGTTATCTCAATGACTCGGGATACATATCTCAGGAAGAACCATATCCTCCGTCAGAGAAACCCAAAGGCAAAGAAACTGAGCTTGTTCCTGCAGAGATCTGGGACACCTTGGGACAACCAAGTGGAAAATTTGATTATATGGTGAAATACACTGCACCTGAAAGTTACAAGATTGCGATTGAGGATATCCAACCAACTGGATGGGGAGATTCCTTTGAATATGATAGTCAACCAGAAGAGGTTTATCAGCCCTGTCAATTTTCTCAGCAGCCTGAAATTACTGAAGATTTCGGATTTAATGCATCTGCCAAGGTTTATAATCCTGAAGGTGGTTATTATCACATAAATGCCATTTTTGAAGATGAAGGGGAAGATGGTCCCGCAGTTGACTCAGAAAGTGTCGCTGACAATGAGTCTCTTCATCCTGAAGACTGGGAAATACATCCTGAAAATTCTGAAGATTGTGACTCGTCTTATGCTCTTCAAGAAGTAGAAGAAGACCGTTTCAACTCTACAAAGAACAAGGTTGACAAACCAGGACCTTCAAATCCTGCTCGACCAGCGGTCAATGTCAATACTGAAGACAATTCTGGGGAGAATTTTCCTGAATACATAATACACAGAGGAGTTCGTTGCTACTGGAAGGCTGTCGACGTTCCGAATGTTGTTCGCCGCTCAAAGTAATCACCTCGTTGTTATTTTGACCTCCTGCCTTGCCCAAAGCAGAGAGATGTTTTATAGGGTTTTGCTTTTAAATGTTCCGCCCGAATAACTTTGTGTATAGGGCTTTGTTTTAAAAGTTTCCCTCTTTGTCCTGCCCAAGGCAAATGAGTTTGTGTTTAGGGCTTTGTTTCAAAAATGAATCATAAATAAAGTGTCATTTTGAATTCCCTACATTATATGTTTTATTTTTGCTTTTTCTGGAAATGGTAATCCTAAAAAACCAAAAAAAAAAAGAAAACTTTTTCAAAAAAAAAAAAAATCTGCATACACTCTTGCATTCATAAATTTTCTGAAATAAATATAAATCACATGTGCAGATTTACTATTGATAAACCCATTGAATGCAATAACCCTATGCCCTCTCCCAACTTTGAGTTTCCTGTGTTCGAAGCTGAGGAAGAGGAAGAAGAGGAGATTCCGGACGAGATCTCTCGATTACTTAAGCACGAGGAAAGAGCCATTCTGCCTCACAAAGAGCCTTTAGAAAAGATCAACTTGGGTTCTGAAGAAGACAAAAAAGAAGTGACCATTGGATCGCTGCTTGATGCTGATGTCAAGAGTAAGTTGACAGACCTTCTCAAAGAATATGTTGACGTGTTTGCCTGGTCCTACCAAGACATGCCTGGGTTGGATACCAATATTGTTCAACATTACTTGCCATTGAAGCCAGAATGTCCGCCGGTTAAGCAGAAATTGCGAAGGACTCACCCTGATATGGCTAACAAGATCAAAGTGGAAGTTCAAAAGCAACTCGACGCAGGTTTTCTTGTCACCTCTGAGTATCCTCAATGGTTGGCTAACATAGTGCCAGTTCCGAAGAAAGATGGCAAAGTCAGAATGTGTGTTGACTACCGTGACTTGAACAAGGCCAGTCCAAAAGATGACTTTCCATTACCTCATATCGACATGCTGGTTGATAACACCGCTAAGTTCAACGTCTTTTCCTTCATGGACGGGTTCTCCGGTTATAATCAGATCAAGATGGCTCCTGAAGACATGGAGAAGACATCTTTCATCACCCCATGGGGTACCTTTTGCTACAAAGTAATGCCGTTTGGATTGAAGAATGCAGGCGCAACTTACCAAAGGGCAATGACTACTCTCTTCCATGACATGATGCATAAAGAAATTGAAGTCTATGTGGACGACATGATAGCCAAGTCCAGCACAGAAGAAGAACATATTGAATACCTTTTGAAGTTGTTTCAACGACTAAGGAAATATCAGCTTCGCTTGAATCCTAACAAATGTACTTTTGGGGTTAGATCTGGAAAACTCTTGGGTTTCATTGTCAGCCAAAGAGGTATTGAAGTAGATCCCGACAAAGTCAGAGCTATTCAAGAGATGCCTGCACCAAAAACTGAAAAGCAAGTAAGAGGGTTTCTCGGACGATTGAACTACATCTCCAGATTTATCTCTCAAATGACTGCTACATGTGGGCCAATTTTCAAGCTTCTCCGCAAAGATCAAGGGGTTGTATGGACTGAAGATTGCCAGAAAGCGTTCGACAGTATCAAAGAGTACCTGTTAGAACCACCAATATTGATTCCTCCAGTTGAAGGAAGACCATTAATCATGTACCTTACTGTGTTAGAAGAATCCATGGGTTGTATGCTTGGACAACAAGATGAAACCGGTAAGAAGGAGCATGCCATCTATTACTTGAGTAAGAAATTCACAGACTGTGAGTCTCGTTACTCCATGCTCGAAAAAACATGTTGTGCTTTGGCTTGGGCTTCAAAACGTCTCCGCCAGTACATGATCAACAATACTACTTGGTGATCGCGACTTTACGTGT
The DNA here is from genome assembly GCF_029867415.1 of Vicia villosa. Taxonomy (NCBI): domain Eukaryota; kingdom Viridiplantae; phylum Streptophyta; class Magnoliopsida; order Fabales; family Fabaceae; genus Vicia; species Vicia villosa. The sequence continues at coordinate 87,951,127 of NC_081185.1, read as the reverse complement.
CTATAAATCTGATAACTGCAAGTGCACAGTCGTGTCGTGTAGTTTTAAAAGATATCGAATCCACAGGGACTATGAATCGATCTACCGTTATCTAAGGTTACTATGTAAAGCTAGGAGTACTAAAATTTTCGATTGTTCCTAAGGGAAAGTGATTGTGAGAAAATAAAGAATAATAATGAAAGACAGGTATCAGTATGTATTTCGTTTAACTAAAGGTAATCCGAAGGTTCATTGGCTTTTACATAATTAAATTAAAAATCTTTACTAATTCCAATTGATTAAAAATCCTCGTCTCAAACTTTCGCTCTGTTGATTCAGACTACTATCCTAATCCTAATGTACGCTTTCGCCATCCCATTAGATTTTAGAAGAGCTTTTTGAAAACAATGTAATTAATAAAATGCCTATTTTACGAGGTTGTTATCTATTTAAATATCCTAATCTCAAACTTTCGCTCTGTTGACTCGGAGCAAGCTAATACCCCTAACGTACGCTTTCGCTATCCCGCTCGAGTGTAAAAACAATTTTTGAAAATAAATAAGTTCCAATTAGTTTTAATATGCTTTCGCCATCCTTAAAACTAATGTCCTATGTCTACTATCCAGTTAAAGGCCTCAAACTTTCGCTCTATTGGTTTTAACCTTTGACCGTCCTAATCCCTCAAACTTTCGCTCTATTGGTTTTAAGACTTACTAATTAAACTAGACATATAAACCAAAAATAAGTGATAATTAATAAAACCTAATTTAAGCCAATTTATTTCGGATCCCTACGGTTAACTTACTTTACATACCGATACCTTTAGTATTTTAGCCAGACATATTAATACGGTTAAACATGCATAAATCGGTTTTGTTCATAATAATAAGCATATTAAATGGCATATAATATAGATATATCATGCAATAGTAATATAAATAAAAGCGGTAAATAAAAACCTGAATTAAATAAATGGCAAATAATTCTTCAAGTATCGAACTTCCACCACAGCTTGGCTGGATCGTTCTTCGGAATTTAAATGGCAGAAAATAAAAACAAGGAAAATAAAGCGATAAATCTAACGTAAGGCTAGATCTATGAAAAGTTCACAACAATTTCCAATGTAGAAATCGTTGTGAGAAAATAGAAGGTTAAATGGAAACAGAATAATGAAAAGCAGTTCGCGGTACAATTTCGGCAGCACTTCGTTGGCAGGAAATCGGACACTTTGGACTGAAGTGGCTGCCTCTATTTATAGGTGAGGCTTTGCAGTTGCTTTGCGTGAAAAACGGGACTTTTTGCAGACCGGGACTTGGAGACGTGCGTCTCCTATTCTTCAGGGAGTGGCCTTGACTGACTTGAGACGTGCGTCTCAAGTGGAGATTCTTTAGGGAGGTGGAGACGTGCGTCTCCCCTTTGCTGAGGTGGCAGAGACGTGCGTCTCTGCTTACTAGTGTGGCCTGGGTTGCTTCCTTCGTGGGCTGGATTGCTCTTTTGGGCCTTTTGGGTCCTAATTGCACCCCTCTTTCGTTTCAGCACCCCTTTTCGTCTCTTAAGCATAAATATTGGTCATTTAAGCTCGATTTTCTTTCCTTTTCGCAAATAGTCGTAATTGAAGTGTAAAACCTGAAACAAAGCAAATACACGCGTAATATCATAATAAATTGACGTAATAAATGGAAAATGCTATAAATATCTATGGATTTTAGGCTAAATATACGATATAAAATCGTGTTATCAAATTCCCCCAGACTTGAACCTTTGCTTGTCCTCAAGCAAAATAAGAAGATAAAGATAAATGAAACACACTTCCACCACGTCGTTCAGTCATACTTAGCTACATAGTGTTCTTATTCGGAAGTAATGAATCTTAGCAATAAACCTATAGTAACAACACTAAACAACTCCCAGCATGCATACCAATCCGAATCATGCCATTATAGCTCGACCTATTTGACTTGTCATCATGTTTCACCCTTTTCATTCGCGCGCAATCACATTAAGCCCATTATCTTGACACGCACATAGCAGAGTAGTCGGTTAGTGACTATGATCCTTCTCATGGAGTTCTGGCACAATATGTGGTATACTCCTTAGCATTCACTTGTAGATTGTGGGGAATCGGACAATAGTCCTTCCTACCAAGTTCATTACCAGATGACTTCTGAACCAATCGACAGTGAGTTTTTAAATTCTTTGTATATGAGATTTGCGACCGTTAGGTTAAATGATCTTGTGAGGATCACCTTACTTAGTAGGCACATTTCTTCTTATAGTTGAACACATAATTATTATGAGGATCATACACTTATATTCATCGACTCTCTGCGTAGTTTGTATCTAAGACGGTGCCGACTGCTAGAATAAACTACTAAGGGTTATTTCAAAACTTAAAGTCGGTGGTTTTGGTATAACGGGTATTCAAATCGGTTATGTATACTCGGGGGTTTTGGAGTGTTGTGACAATAAGGATATTGACTAATTCAGTTTCGGTGCGTTGAGTGATTGAGTAGCTTCGTATTTCTTGAACGTGTGGGGTTTGCGTTTATCGTTTAGGAGCAAAAAATTTTTGTTATGGCTCAAGAAAATGGAAGAAATTGAAATAACTACGGAATTATACATATAAGACTTAAATTCCATAAATATTCTTTATTGAATTAGAAAAACATTACAAGGAAGGGAAATAACTGAAGGGAAAAATAAAACTAAAGGAAATAGGAAATAGAAATAATACGACTCCCCCAGACTTAGATGATGCAATGTCCTCAGTGCATAAGAACTACTCCTCATTGTTGCGGTTTCGAGAACTGCTCGCGCCTCTTGTACGAACACGGCGACGTCTATCAGGAGAGTCATTAACACGAATGTCAAGATCATGCAAATATGTGGCAATTTCAGCGTATTGACTTTCGTTCCTAATAGCATAGTCACGGTGCTCCTGTTGCATCTCTCGGATGAGCCTAATTGTTTCAGTTTGGTTTGTCTGCATAGCTTGAACGAGTTGATCTTGGCGTTGAATAGCAGCATACATGGCTTCAAGAGTGATAGGCGGAGGGTTGTTTGGAGGAGGTTGGTTGACATCAGCTTGCCCTTGGTTGAGTTCTTCTTCATTTGCATCCATTGGTTCATTAGGATGTTCTTGTTGGTCATCTTGAGGATTTTCTTCAATAAGCCTCCAACGTTGAACATAACGGATGTTAATTCTTTCAGGACAAGGAAGGATGACATAAGGAATGGGAACTTTATTGACGACCAAAGTGTATCGGCCATCATGTCGGGGTGAAACCAAGTGGGAATCGCGGCAGTAAGTGAGATCGAGTGACTGAGCAGGCTTCATGAGATGAGAGAGTGATAGGAGCTCGTCACCAAGACCTAAAGCACAGGCCAAGGTAGTAATAATGCCTCCAAGCAAGAATGGATTTGTAGCGGGGGCGTTGACTAAGCCTTGGATGTGTTGGAACATAAACGGTGCGGCATTGAAACGGATATTGTTAAGCGCACAGTAAAGGAAAAATAATTCATTTTGGTTTACCTTGTGGTTGTTGGATCTTGCAAAAATAATATGCCCCAAGACACGTTGAAAATAACGTATAGCGGGGTTTTGAATGTGAGAAGCATGAAGAGCTCTCCAACCGGTAGGATTTTCTCCAGTGAGATGGAACCAAAATTCAAAAGCGAGATCCTCCCAGGATCGACCATTGAGTTCTTGAAAGATTGAGCGGTGAGCAATTGGAGCATGATTAAAATGCAAATATGAAGCTACGACATCTTGATCAAGAGCATATTCACGGTTGAACATCCGGAATTGGATGGTACCGGTTGAGAATGGTTGAGTAGAGGGAGTGTCGTAGTTGAAGGAACTCAAAAATTCTAAGACGAGCGGCTCATAAGTAGGTACGGGTTCGGTACAAAGATGGTGGAGGCTAGATTTAGTGAGCAAACGGGTGACACCATCAATGAGACCCAAAGTTTCTAGACACTCGGTGTTCACAAATTTTGTGGGAACAACCGAACGTTCGTAGAAAGCAACATATTTTGTTCGTTGAGCATCATCTCGGAAGATAATGTTTGAAAGGTCGGGAGGTGGTCGCTCGGGACGCTCGCTACGGATTAATGAACGTGGAGGCATGGTGAGTATGGAAATGGAAAATAGATATGATAGTAGAATGGTAGAAGAGAAATGGTATGAAGGTTGTGAAGAATAAGAGTGGTGGTGGTGTGGTTTTATAGTGAGGTTTGAAAATGGGGTGGTTAATGGAGAATTAAAATGGATTAATGGTGGTGTTTGAAGTTTGAATAGAATAGAAGAATGGGAAATGAATGGAGTTTAAGAGGTGAATGATGGAGGATGAATGAGGTTAATGGGGTTTAAATGGAATAAATAGGGGAAGAATGAGGAGAATGAATTTTGAAATTCAAATTCAAAATTCAAGAGGGAGAGAAGAGTGTCTGCGTGGTCAAATGCAGACTGCTAGCCTTGGGAGACGTGCGTCTCAGGCAGCCAGTCTGCTGGGGCAGAGCATGGAGACGTGCGTCTCCTGTCCCCTGTTTCGTTCCAACTGGTCCCACACAGATGGAGACGGGCGTCTCCTGTGGCAGACAAGTGGGTCACGCATGCAGATGACCAGCCAGTGTTGACTGATACCATTAACAGCAAAAAGTGTCCATCAGTTCAGAACAGTGTCTTATTTTAATACTATTAACAGCAAAAAGTGATAGCCAGGAAAATATATATAGCAGTTAATAGCAGTGTATTATAACACAACAGCAGTAGTGAATAAAATATTGCATTTAAAATTAAACCAGTACTGAGTGTTAACAATAGCAGAATGGAAAAGTGCAGAAAAATGTAAATCTAAACTAAGAATAGAAATTACTAAAACTAGAAATAAAAATCTAATAATCTAATATGGTAACATCTAGCCACGTCTATTGTTGTTCTGATTGGACTGAATGTGTTTGAAAACTTCGTCGAACTGAGCATTTACGGTGTCGATGAAATCGAAGAAATGCATTTGCAAAGTGTGAAGCTCGTTGCGCACATGTTGTACATCTTGTTGTAGGGCATTGATTGCTTGTTCGTGCGTGTTCAGAGTGGGCATCCTTTGATTTACCGATGCGGTAGATGTAGCGGGTTGTTGTTGCTCGACCTCGACATCAGTCATATCAACAGTGTGATCTTCAACGGAATCTTCAGAACGAGTTTCAGGTTCATACTCAGATATAGGTTCATCAATAGGAAGAGGTTCATAATCAGGAATGGGTTCATCGACAGGAAGAGGTTCATAATAACCAGGAGGTGTTTCAGGTTCAGATTCAGATGCAGGCATTTCCTCATCAAAATGTTCATAAGCTTGAGGAGTTTCAGGTGATGGCTCTCTCTCAGGAATCTGACCATAGTAAAGCCAGTTGGTAGGGTTGTGCACACTTGTCCTAGGATTCGGTAAGGTGAACTGATACCAAACTTTGTTATCAATGAGCAATTCAAAACGATCAGGTCCAAGATTACCGATGATACCTCGATTAAAGCAGAAATTGATGTCCATAGAGGTATGGGTACCAAAAGGTGTCAATCTAAGCAAAGGCACTCTCATTCCTATGGCATTAGCGATCATAGTGACAAATCCGCCGATCCTAATGGGTGAAACTTCGTCTTGCGTGATGCGCTCGAAGTTTGTTAGCATGAATGCGATGGCATTGACCGGGCGATTCTGAGATGTACAGAACATGATGAACAGCTCTTCTCTAGTAACTTCAGTGACATTATCAGGCTTTCCAAAAATGTAGTGAGCAAGGATCTTGTGAAAGTAGCGGAAAGCAGGATTGTGGATGTTCTCAGATTGAAATTCATTCTCTTCAGGGTTGTCGTTTCCAGTGATCTTGCCCCAGTATTTTTCCAACTCCCAGTATGGAAGATTTTCTTCAGCTACTTGGGCGTATGCATCGGGTCCATGAGGTAGTTCTAACATTTCAGCAAAATCTCGGATGCAGAAATTAAACTCCATACCAAAGAGTCTAAAGAGAATAACTCCTTTTTTCAGTCCTTGTCCACAGTTTGGAAGATAGGTCAGGGAGCTCAGGAATTCCAGAGTGAGCTTCCGATATGTGCTAAACTTGCGGAATAAGTGAGAACCAGTCCAACCGATTTGGTTAAGCAGGTGTAGGATGCTTTCTTCGATACCAAGCTTCACCATAGTTGGTTGGTGAGGATAGCAAGTCAATTCCATGTGTCTTTCAGCCAGCTTGTTAAATCTTGCTTCTTGTCCTCTACCACGGAACACAACTTCCATATTGTCAACTTCTTGCATCGTAGTTAGTAATTAAATGAAAAACCTAGAAGTTGAAAATATTAAGATTGAGTTAGAATTAGGCTAGTGTTTATTTAAAATAGAATAAAAAGTTAAAATTAAGCTTAGGTAACAAGTTATAATAATAAATATAATTATAACGGAAATATTTTCTCAATTCATAGATAGTAGTTATAATTATAATAATTATTATAAGATGTATGGAAAATAAAAAATGATTAAAATTAAATTAAAAATAGAATAAAGTTTTAAAAATAAAAAAAATAAAATTAACAAATAGAAAAATTAAAGTTTTAATAAATAAAAATAAAAATAATTAAATGTGGGTTGTCTCCCACCAAGCGCTTTGTTTAATGTCGTAAGCTCGACGATTTAAAAACAGAAAACTATTTTTTCGAAAGAGCGGGCAGTTCGTCAAGTTTAAAAACTTCGATGTTTTCGTCGTATTCGAGATGATGGTAATACTTAAGACGTTGCCCATTTACGACAAAAGGTTTGACGGTTTCTCCTTTGATTTCTATCGCTCCACTCGGAAATATGTTAGTTATTTCGAAAGGGCCAGACCATCTAGATCGTAACTTACCAGGAAATAATTTTAGTCTAGAATTAAATAAGAGCACTTTATCGCCTATGCTAAAATTTTTCCTAGATATACGCTTGTCGTGCCATTTTTTCGTTCGCTCTTTATAGATTTTGGCGTTTTCGTAAGCGTCTTGTCTAAGTTCTTCTAATTCGTTTATGTCTAGAAGTCGTTTCTCACCAGCGGCAGTGTAGTTTAGGTTTAAGTTCTTAATAGCCCAATAGGCTTTATGTTCTAACTCTACTGGTAGGTGGCATGATTTTCCATAAACGAGTTTGAATGGAGTAGTTCCTATTGGAGTTTTGAAAGCTGTTCTATAAGCCCATAAAGCTTCATTTAGCTTGGTTGACCAATCTTTCCTCGATATAGCAACAGTTTTCTCCAATATTTGTTTTATTTCGCGGTTAGATACTTCTACTTGACCGCTTGTTTGAGGATGGTATGGTGTGGCTATTCGATGATTTACTCCATATTTTCGAAGGAGTTTCTCAAGTATTCTTGAAATGAAATGGGAACCACCATCGCTAATTACCAATCTTGGCACACCGAACCTAGGAAATATGACGTTTTTGAAAAGTTTAATAACTACTCGTGTATCGTTCGTAGGAGAAGCAATAGCTTCTATCCATTTTGAAACGTAATCGACGGCTACGAGTATATATTGATTTCCAAACGATGATGGAAACGGTCCCATGAAGTCTATTCCCCAGACGTCAAATATTTCTACTTCTAGAATGCCTTTTTGAGGCATTTCATCGCGTCTTGAAATGTTTCCAGTTCGTTGGCATCTATCACAGCTTAGTATTGCAAAATGGACGTCTTTCCACAGGTTAGGCCAGAAAAGTCCAGATTGAAGAATTTTGGCGCAGGTCCTAGATGTGCTATGGTGTCCTCCACACGGTGCAGAATGACAATGTGTTATTATGCTTCTTATCTCTTCCTCGGGTACACAACGTCTAAAGATTCCATCGGGGCCTCTTTTGAAAAGGAGTGGGTCGTCCCAATAGTAATGTTTTAGGTCATGGAAGAATTTCTTCTTCTGTTGGTAGCTTAGATCAGGAGGAAGCACACCAGCAGCTAGGTAATTTACGAAATCTGCATACCAAGGTGTGTTAGATCGGGCTAAAGCTATTTCAGCTAATTTCTCGGTTTTAGAGTTTGGACGGTATGGTTCGAATTCATTTGCTTCTAATTGGGCGATGAGTCTTTCATAAGGGAAATCATCGTCAATTGGTACTTGTTCGGGTTTCAGATTTTCCAATCGAGAGAGGTGATCTGCTACGACATTTTCAGTGCCTTTCTTATCTTTAATTTCCAGGTCGAATTCTTGTAGTAACAAGATCCATCTCAAAAGTCTTGGTTTAGCGTCCTTTTTGGTTAGGAGGTACCTAATGGCGGCGTGGTCAGTGTATATGATTATTTTGGCTCCTACCAGGTAAGAACGGAATTTGTCTAATGCGAATACGACAGCTAATAATTCTTTTTCTGTCGTGGCATAATTCATCTGAGCTTCGTCTAGGGTTCTACTCGCATAATATATGACATGTAGTTTCTTATCCTTTCTTTGTCCTAGAACGGCTCCTACAGCATAATCACTTGCGTCACACATTATTTCGAAAGGTTCATTCCAGTCGGGAGGTTGCATAATTGGCGCAGAGATCAATGCTTGTTTAAGCGTTTGAAATGCTTCAGTGCATTTATCGGTGAAAACAAATTCGGCGTCTTTCATGAGTAGTTCAGTTAAAGGTTTGGTTATTTTAGAGAAATCCTTAATGAAGCGTCGGTAAAAACCAGCATGTCCCAGAAAACTTCTTATTTCTCTAACGGTTTTGGGAGGTTGAAGGTTTTCGATAATCTCGATTTTTGCTTTATCAACTTCGATTCCTCTATCGGATACGATGTGTCCAAGTACAATTCCTTGTCGAACCATGAAATGGCATTTTTCCCAATTGAGGACTAGGTTTACGCTTACGCATCGTCTAAGCACCATTTCAAGGTTTTCTAAACATGTTTCAAAACTTCCTCCACAGACAGAGAAGTCGTCCATAAAGACCTCCATTATTCCATCTAGGAAGTCGGCAAATATTGCCATCATGCATCTTTGGAAGGTCGCGGGTGCATTGCAGAGTCCAAAAGGCATTCGTCTATAAGCGAATGTACCATAAGGACAGGTGAATGTGGTCTTCTCTTGGTCGTCAGGGTGGATAGGAATTTGGAAAAATCCGGAGTATCCATCCAGATAACAAAAATGTGAGTGTTTAGCTAGGCGTTCGAGCATTTGATCTATGAAAGGTAAAGGGAAATGGTCTTTTCGGGTAGCTTTATTTAGCTTCCTATAGTCAATGCACATCCTCCATCCAGTTTGGGTACGTTGTGCTACAGATTCTCCTTTTGCATTAGTGATTACAGTGACTCCTCCTTTCTTTGGTACGACGTGAACGGGGCTAACCCATTTGCTATCGGATATAGGATATATTATTCCAGCTTCTAGCAGTTTTTGGATTTCCTTTTTAACCACATCGCTCATAATAGGATTTATTCGCCTTTGATGTTCCCTAGAGGTTTTACTATCGTCTTCGAGCATAATGCGGTGCATACACAGAGAAGGGCTTATACCTTTTAGATCTGATATGTTGTATCCTAAAGCGGTAGGGTATTTTCTTAGAACATTAAGTAGTTTTTCAGTCTCGGTTCGTCCTAAGTTGGCGTTCACTATAACTGGTCGGTTTAGTTCTTCGTCTAGAAATTCGTATCTAAGATCGGTAGGAAGTGTCTTCAGCTCTATAGCAGGTTTCTTAGGTCCAGGTATAGGATCAGGGGTTAAAGCTAAGCATTCACTCAGGTGGTTATCTTGATATTCCTCACGCCAGTTGTCATCTTCAAAAATTGGCGGCATAGGAATTCTTAGGGTTTCGGTTTCCTTATTTGGTTCGGATTTTATTTCCTTGACACATTCGTCGATTATATCAGCAGAACAGCATGTGTCAATTATAGAAGGTGCTTTTAGGAATTGGGAAAGGATAAATTCTATTTTCTCTTCTCCTACTTCGAAAGTAAGCTTTCCTCGCTTTACATCTATAATTGCACCAGCGGTCGCTAAAAATGGTCTTCCTAAAATGATCGGGATGTTAGAATCTTCTTGGATATCCATAATGATGAAGTCAGTTGGGATGTAGAATTGACCTACACGAACAGGGATATTCTCTAACATTCCTACAGGATATTTAACTGAACGGTCTGCTAGTTGAAGAGACATTTTTGTTGCTTTAAGCTCACCTAGATTGAGTTTCTTACAGGTCGAAAGAGGCATCAAACTAACACTAGCTCCTAAATCGCACAAGGCTTTCTCTATGATGGTTTTTCCAATTACGCAGGGTATAGAGAAACTACCAGGGTCTTTCAGTTTTGGAGGCATGTTGTTTTGGATGATAGCGCTACATTCAGCGGTAAGCGTTATAGTTTCGTTATCCTCGAGCTTCTTTTTGTTTGATAAGATTTCTTTTAAGAACTTAGCGTACGAAGGCATCTCAGTTATGGCTTCTGTGAATGGTATGGTTATGTTTAATTGCTTCAGAAGTTCTACAAATCTTTTAAATTGCGCTTCGGTTTTTGATTTAACTAATCTCTGAGGGTAAGGAATTGGTGGCTTATAAGGTGGTGGTGGAACATAAGGTTTCTCCTTTTCGGGTTCCACTTCGTTATTGTTCTCATCAGTCTTAGCAGTTTGTTCGTCGGTTGGTTTCTTTTGGGTTTCCTTTGGCTCTTGTTGTGACATGGGTACGTTTTGGGTTCTAGGATCTATGGGTCCATCGTAATTAGTTCCACTTCGTAGTGTTATCGCGTTCGCATGTCCTTTAGGATTAGGTTGTGGTTGAGCAGGAAACGTGCCAGCAGGGGCAGCAGTAGGTGCTTGTTGTTGAGCTACTTGTGAGATTTGAGTTTCTAACATTTTGTTATGCGTAGCTAAAGCATCTACTTTGTTCGATAGTTGTTTTAGTTGCTCGCTATTGTGGATGTTTTGATTCAGGAAGTCTTTATTGGTTTGTTGTTGGGAAGCTATGAAGTTCTCCATCATGATTTCTAGGTTTGACTTCCTAGGGGTGTTTTGAGCAGCTACAGGCGCTTTTTGGTAGCCAGGTGGTACAGCAGGTGCTTGTCCAGGCGCGTACAACGCATTGTTGTTCTTATAAGAAAAGTTCGGGTGGTTTTTCCATCCAGGGTTGTACGTGTTAGAATAAGGGTTTCCTTGAGCGTAATTTACTTGATCAGATGGGACTCCAGTCAAGAGTTGACATTCAGCAACTACATGCCCAGTCAATCCACAAATCTCGCAGTTAGGTGCTACGGCGGCAGCGGTGGCTGAAGGGGTGATGGTCAAATTCTCAATCTTTTGAGTTAAAGCGTCTACTTTAGCGTTAACGCGGTCTATACCACTAATTTCGTACATTCCTCCTTTGGTTTGGGCTTTCTCTAGGGCGGCGCGTTCTCCTCCCCATTGGTAATGGTTTTGTGCCATGTTCTCTATGAGTTTGTATGCTTCATCATGGGGTTTGTCCATTAATGCTCCGCCAGCAGCGGCATCTATAGTCATTTTAGTGTTATATAAGAGACCACCATAAAAGGTATGGATGATCAGCCATGGTTCGAGTCCATGATGAGGGCATATCCTAAGCATGTCCTTGTAACGTTCCCAAGCTTCGAAAAGCGATTCGTTATCTTTCTGGGTAAATCCGTTGATTTGACCTCTAAGCATAGCAGTTTTGCTAGGCGGAAAGTATCTTGCTAAGAATACTCTCTTCAATTCGTCCCACGTAGTTATGGAATTGGAAGGCAGGGATTGAAGCCACGCTCTCGCTCTATCTCTCAAGGAGAAAGGGAAAAGGCGTAATCGAATAGCTTCGGAACTAACATTGTTGGCTTTGATAGTGTCGGCGTATTGCACGAACACGGATAAATGGAGATTGGGGTCGTCTACAGGGCTTCCAGAGAATTGATTCTGTTGAACAGCTTGGACCAGTGAAGGTTTCAGTTCGAAATTGTTCGCTTCAATCGCAGGTGGTGCGATACTTGAATGCGGTTCAGCGCGCGAAGGAGCGGCATAGTCTCTAAGAGGACGAATAGCAGCCATCTCTAACTTCGGGGTGATTTGATTGATTTGATCAGTAAAATTCAATTCCTGATTAATCGGAATTTCTGCTACTTCGGGAAGGTTGCGAGCTCGACGTTTAACGTTAATGAAACGTTCGATCTCGTTAATTCGTTGTATTAAGTCTCCTCCTTGTGAACGAGTATTTGGCATACAATCGTTCAAAAAGATAGGGAAGAATTTTCCTAGTCTCTACGGTGTAACAGTGAGTTACGATATCGACTTAAATAGTCCCCGGCAACGGCGCCAAAAACTTGATCGCGACTTTACGTGTCTATAAATCTGATAACTGCAAGTGCACAGTCGTGTCGTGTAGTTTTAAAAGATATCGAATCCACAGGGACTATGAATCGATCTACCGTTATCTAAGGTTACTATGTAAAGCTAGGAGTACTAAAATTTTCGATTGTTCCTAAGGGAAAGTGATTGTGAGAAAATAAAGAATAATAATGAAAGACAGGTATCAGTATGTATTTCGTTTAACTAAAGGTAATCCGAAGGTTCATTGGCTTTTACATAATTAAATTAAAAATCTTTACTAATTCCAATTGATTAAAAATCCTCGTCTCAAACTTTCGCTCTGTTGATTCAGACTACTATCCTAATCCTAATGTACGCTTTCGCCATCCCATTAGATTTTAGAAGAGCTTTTTGAAAACAATGTAATTAATAAAATGCCTATTTTACGAGGTTGTTATCTATTTAAATATCCTAATCTCAAACTTTCGCTCTGTTGACTCGGAGCAAGCTAATACCCCTAACGTACGCTTTCGCTATCCCGCTCGAGTGTAAAAACAATTTTTGAAAATAAATAAGTTCCAATTAGTTTTAATATGCTTTCGCCATCCTTAAAACTAATGTCCTATGTCTACTATCCAGTTAAAGGCCTCAAACTTTCGCTCTATTGGTTTTAACCTTTGACCGTCCTAATCCCTCAAACTTTCGCTCTATTGGTTTTAAGACTTACTAATTAAACTAGACATATAAACCAAAAATAAGTGATAATTAATAAAACCTAATTTAAGCCAATTTATTTCGGATCCCTACGGTTAACTTACTTTACATACCGATACCTTTAGTATTTTAGCCAGACATATTAATACGGTTAAACATGCATAAATCGGTTTTGTTCATAATAATAAGCATATTAAATGGCATATAATATAGATATATCATGCAATAGTAATATAAATAAAAGCGGTAAATAAAAACCTGAATTAAATAAATGGCAAATAATTCTTCAAGTATCGAACTTCCACCACAGCTTGGCTGGATCGTTCTTCGGAATTTAAATGGCAGAAAATAAAAACAAGGAAAATAAAGCGATAAATCTAACGTAAGGCTAGATCTATGAAAAGTTCACAACAATTTCCAATGTAGAAATCGTTGTGAGAAAATAGAAGGTTAAATGGAAACAGAATAATGAAAAGCAGTTCGCGGTACAATTTCGGCAGCACTTCGTTGGCAGGAAATCGGACACTTTGGACTGAAGTGGCTGCCTCTATTTATAGGTGAGGCTTTGCAGTTGCTTTGCGTGAAAAACGGGACTTTTTGCAGACCGGGACTTGGAGACGTGCGTCTCCTATTCTTCAGGGAGTGGCCTTGACTGACTTGAGACGTGCGTCTCAAGTGGAGATTCTTTAGGGAGGTGGAGACGTGCGTCTCCCCTTTGCTGAGGTGGCAGAGACGTGCGTCTCTGCTTACTAGTGTGGCCTGGGTTGCTTCCTTCGTGGGCTGGATTGCTCTTTTGGGCCTTTTGGGTCCTAATTGCACCCCTCTTTCGTTTCAGCACCCCTTTTCGTCTCTTAAGCATAAATATTGGTCATTTAAGCTCGATTTTCTTTCCTTTTCGCAAATAGTCGTAATTGAAGTGTAAAACCTGAAACAAAGCAAATACACGCGTAATATCATAATAAATTGACGTAATAAATGGAAAATGCTATAAATATCTATGGATTTTAGGCTAAATATACGATATAAAATCGTGTTATCACTTGGTTAATCTCCAAAATGGATCCGATCAAGTATGTCTTTGAAAAGCCCGCCTTAACAGGAAGGATTGCCCGGTGGCAAATGCTGTTATCCGAATATGACATTGAATACCGTGCTCAAAAAGCGGTCAAAGGAAGCATTCTCGCCGATCATTTGGCGCATCAACCAATTAATGAATATCAATCTCTCAAGTTTGACTTTCCTGATGAAGATGTCTTGTACTTGAAGATGAAAGATTGTGACGAACCGTTACCTGAAGAAGGTCCTGACCCTGGATCAAGATGGGGTCTAATTTTTGATGGAGCAGTAAACGCTTTTGGCAATGGAATTGGGGCAATCATCATCACTCCCAAGGGTACTCATATCCCATTCTCCGCCAGATTGCTATTTGATTGCACCAACAACATCGCAGAATATGAAGCTTGTATCATGGGTCTCGAAGAAGCCATTGACTTAAGGATCAAGATCCTAGACATATATGGAGATTCAGCCCTCGTGATCAACCAAATCAAAGACAAATGGGAAACTTACCACCCTGGCTTGATTCCTTACAGAGATTATGCAAGACGTCTTTTGACTTTCTTCAACAAGGTTGAATTGCATCATATACCTCGAGATCAGAATCGAATGGCAGACGCCTTGGCTACTCTATCTTCCATGTTCAAAGTCAATCATTGGAACGATATGCCTACAGTCAGAATCACGCGCCTTGAAAGGCCCGCCTATGTATTTGCAACTGAAGTGGTCATCGATGATAAACCATGGTTCCACGACATCAAACGCTTCCTTCAAACTCAAGAATACCCACTTGGGGCATCAAACAAAGATAAGAAAACTCTAAGGAGACTTTCTGGCAGTTTCTTCCTGAACGGGGATGTGCTATACAAAAGAAATTTCGACATGGTTTTGCTCAGATGCGTGGATAGACACGAAGCAGACATGTTAATGCATGAAGTGCATGAAGGGTCCTTTGGAACTCATTCAAACGGGCATGCAATGTCCAAAAAGATCTTAAGAGCAGGATACTATTGGTTGACAATGGAATCTGACTGTTACAAACACGTGAAGAGATGTCACAAGTGCCAGATCTACGCAGATAAGATCCATGTGCCACCGACTCTACTCAACGTTCTCTCATCTCCGTGGCCTTTTTCCATGTGGGGTATCGACATGATTGGAATGATCGAACCGAAAGCTTCAAACGGTCATCGTTTCATCTTGGTAGCTATTGATTACTTCACCAAATGGGTCGAAGCAGCATCTTACGCCAATGTTACAAGACAAGTGGTTGTGAGGTTTATCAAGAATAACATCATTTGCCGATATGGTATTCCCAGCAAGATCATTACTGATAATGGTTCAAACTTGAACAACAAAATGATGAAAGAATTATGTGAGGAATTCAAGATTGAGCATCATAACTCTTCTCCTTACAGACCAAAAATGAACGGCGCCGTTGAAGCTGCCAACAAGAACATTAAGAAGATTATCCAGAAAATGGTCGTCACTTACAAAGACTGGCATGAAATGCTGCCATTTGCTTTACATGGGTACCGTACTTCAGTGCGTACTTCGACAGGGGCAACTCCCTTTTCTCTAGTATACGGCATGGAAGCTGTGCTCCCCGTAGAAGTTGAA
Source organism: Vicia villosa (assembly GCF_029867415.1). NCBI lineage: Eukaryota > Viridiplantae > Streptophyta > Magnoliopsida > Fabales > Fabaceae > Vicia > Vicia villosa. The sequence continues at coordinate 87,935,484 of NC_081185.1, read as the reverse complement.
ATACCATCAATGAGAGTCCTCATGGAGACTAAGTTATCAGAGGCTGAATGGTGTCAAAACAGATACGATCAGTTGAACTTAATCGAAGAAAAACGTATGATTGCTCTTTGCCATGGACAGTTATACCAAGCAAGGATGAAACAAGCCTTCAACAAAAAGGTTCGACCTCGTGAATTTCAAGAAGGCGACCTCGTGCTTAAAAAGATCTTGTCTTTTCAACCAGATTCTAGGGGCAAATGGTCTCCTAATTACGAAGGCCCGTATGTTGTCAAAAGAACATTTTCTGGCGGCGCCATGATTCTTACAACCATGGATGGTGATGAACTCCCACATCCTGTGAATGCTGATGCAGTCAAGAAATACTTTGTCTAAAAAATACAAAAGACCAGCTCGGTAAGTTGAAAACCCGCAAAGGGCGACTTAGGCAAAAATGAGCGTCTCGGTGGACTGAAAACCCGAAAGGGCGGTCCAGGCAAAAATTAGAGACAATAAACAGAAAAGTTTATCCTGGTAGATTGAAAACCTGAAAGGGCAATCTAGGCAAAAATTAGGGATTTATGACAAAGTAACTGCATCAGTCCATACTTCGTCACCTGAAGAGTCTTTTTCATCAAAGGAACTTCGATCAAATCATCGCCAATCTGAAGCGACAAGCACAGTTGGAACTCAAAGTTGTTAGGGAATAGTGGTTATTGCTTTTAATGTAGCCTTTTCCGCATAATTACCATTTCCAATTTTTGTAAATACTCCATGGAATCACGCCTTTAGCTGATTACCATCCTATTAAATAAATTTGAGCCTTGTGCCCATTTGTTTGCAATCTCTAATTTCTTTTAGCTTGCAAAATGACGCTTTAATTGTGTTATTCACTTTTGAAAAAAAAGAAAAAAATAAGTTTTAAATGAATTTACTTCACTTTTCTCTTTCAAAATAAAAGCGAAATTTTCCTTTGAGTTGTGAACAACGGAAGGAACATCAGCAGTCGTCTCCATAGGATGGACAAAAGGATTCTCCCTAAAAAATTGTTGAGACAACGGTATTCTTGTCCCAGAAAAGAATTCTTGAAGCAATTATCCCTCAAGGTAAAGAAGCTCTTCTATCCCCAGTGAAGAAGCTCTTCTATCCCCAGTGAAGAAGGTCTTTTATCCCCAGTAACGAAGATTTTCCATCTCCAGTGAAGAAGGTTCTTCCATCTCAATGAGAAAAGATGATCATCTTCCCCAGAGAAGCTAAAAACATGCAACACCATTCATCACCTGTGTTATCTACACCGTGTTGAAGAACATTTGCCAAGTATCTGGTTGTATTGCGACGTCGGTCCCTCTCCAGTATATACTCCTCTGTCTGTCAGTATTGTCAGTATGCATGCTACATTCATGACATTCATCATTCATACATATTTGCATCATTTATGCATTCTTGCATTTTTCAATAATCACTTGTTTAGGATATATCTATCCCAAAAAAAAAAGAAGGAAGAGAAAGAAAAAAGAAGAAAGAAAAGAAAAAAGAGACAAGTATGGGCGTGTCATCTCTCCAGTAGGTTGTCACCCATAAGCAGAAATAACATCCTTTCTTTCTCCAGTTCCCCACTGAGATCATTCCTCGTGGAAGAAGGTTGCTTTAGTTTCTCCTCTCAAAACAAAGGAGAAAATACCCATTCGAGTTCATTCCTCATGGGTACAAAGTCTTGTTTGACTGTCTCTTTCCAATTCATTCTTGGTTAGAACTTTGTCTTTACCAGAGATTCAAATTCCGATTCCTTAAATAGAGTCGTGAAAAACAGACAATAAGAAAGAGCCTCATCTGAGCAGCTTATGTCTCTTCCAAAAGACTTTTCCTCTCTAGGAAATCAATCATGAAGACCATGTGACAATCAGGGCCTTATTACTGTTCACAAGGCTGAATAACCAGTAATTTCCCTAGCAAAGTCTCCAAAATCATTTTATCACTCGGCTGATAATTGATCTTGTCCTCAAAACCGCTATCACAAGGCTGGTAGTCGGTAACCTTTTGTTCTGGTTATATTATTAAACATGTCTATCACCATGCTGATAGTCGGTAATATTAACCAAACCTTTGAAACTCTTTTTACCTTGTCAAGTCTATCACCATGCTGATAGTTGGTAACACAGTTTCATACCTTTCACCTTCGCATTATTAAACAAGTCTATCCCCATGCTGATAGTCGATAATGTTGATAGGTAAGCTTTTCTTACAAAGCTATCATACCCCGGTGAAGCATACACTTGCTTTCCCGAAAAACGGATTCTCTTCCTAAAACGGATTGAGACATCCTTCCCAATCTCTTTTCCCCAGTGGAGTCAGTTCGTGATATTCCCTCGGTAAAGACATCCTTGCATCATTCGCAATTTTGGTATCTTAGGTCCAAAATTCGCGTCTTCTGATATTTAAGTCTCTTCCACCCTATCAAAACGAAGATTTTCAATCTTCATGTCTCAGGTTGAAGAAACTTAAATAGGGGCATCTTTCATACCCCAATTTTTGACCTAAGATACCACCTCATATCATTTGCATATGCATCATTTGCATCTCTAACAAATTGCATAGCTTGTGTTTGCTACTTGTGACTCAGCAGGATTTAATCAGGAAATCACTCATCAGTATAAGTAACAATCAATTAGGGTTTTGTTCTCCCTTCATCTCAAATGAATCATCTTCATCAACAATCAACATTTGGTCCTCAGAGATTCATTTCAACAAGCTCAACAGCTTTGAATCGACTGAATTAGGGTTTTGACTAAAGACAGCACACTCCTGACTTTTGCTCAGAATTTGACCTAATGGCTTGGGACATGATATCAAGACCTCAAGTGCATCATTTTGACCTAATCCATTGGCTCATAACATCTCCTACACAAAGATTGATCAGACAAATCCTCAGATTAGGGTTTTGAACTATCAGGGACTAAAATCAGGGATCACATTTGGGAAACCCTAAAAACCCCCAGGAAGTCAATCAAAGGTTTCAATCATCCTCAAATAATCCCTATGACAACATACAATGGAAATTACATCTCAATTCAAGATCCACAGTCATCAATTTCATCAGGTCGACAATTAGGGTTTTTGACCTAATTCACTGAACAACTGACTTTTTAATCAGGACATGGTGCCACAACTCAAACCATGGCTCAATATCCTCTAATGCTTCAATATGATCCATTCATACCACTCATATGGTGAGGATAGCCTGTTTCATTTGAAATCTCCAGAAACGCGATTCGTCTGAAAAAGTCAACTGTACAAGAACACCTTTGACTTTTGGGAATTTTGGTCAACCATGACTTTTGAAGTTTTAAATCATCAATATATGATATGAGAAGTCATTTGATCAAGAAAAATCAAGAAAATCAATCAAGAATCAAAAAGTCAAAAGTTTGACTTTCCATACTTAGAAAAATTTCTAAGTGTTTTTCATGTTTTTTTCCAAACTTTGAAAGGGAATTTCTCAAAATTTCACCTACAAACTGAAAAAAACTTCCAACATGAAAGTTGTAGATTTTGATCCAATAAACAACTTTGACACATATAAATTTTTTCCATAAGATCAACCATTTAAGAGATATGGAGCTTCAAAGTTGGTACTTTTTGAAAACTTCACTTAAAACTTCATTTTTCTCAAAGTTCATGGATCTTTTTCACCCATTTCCTTAAAGAGTTTGAAGAAACTTTCAACTAGGGTTTTGAAGTATGTAGTATGAGCTTTCCAAAATGTCCAAGAGCATGAAAAAATATGGAGCATAGCTATGGTTTTGAATTTTGACATTAGAGGTCATTAAGCATGAAATTTCAAGCCATTTTCACTAAGTTTCTATACTATATGGCCAATGATCCAAGTGATGACACACCAATGCAATAATTGATAGATATTTTCTGGTTTGAGATCAGAATGGAAAGAGATAAGAAGCTTAGAAAAATAACCATGGTTTAGTTACTTTAACCATTTGCATTTAATGTGAAGATTCCACTTTATCTCCAAATGCCAAATCACCAAACTTTGAAGCAAGTTGCAAAGCTCTGCATTCAGAACTCTTGGCCTATAAATAGAGGTCCAAAACTCATTCAAATTCACACCAAAACCTCACAATTATAGGTTTTCTCTCTTCTTTCTTGAATTACAAGCCATGTGTTTCAAAGTGAGGAAGAAATCCCAACCTCCAAACCCTTGAAGTTCTGGCCAAAGTAATGATTCTAACATCTCATAAACATCATACATGATGTGTTTGAACCATTCACACACCTCAAATCATCCCAAAACTCAGAATCATCATCTCACCTCCAAATATGCATAGCACTAGCCTTATCATGCCAAAATCCATACCAAGCAAATTCTGTCCAAACTAACCTTCTAAACATCATCCATATACTTCATATGAACTGTTCCAACCATCATACATGATCTGAAACACCAAAATCACTAAGCTTGATCCTCACTTGAACCATACTGCAGATCGAGTACCATGGATTGATCAAGAGGTTTTCAAATTGTTCCAGGCATCCAAACATGTTCCATAAGGTCCACTGAAGGTGTTCAGATCAAGAAACAACAACTGGAACTCCTCATTTGCAGAATTCGATTCTCACTTTTGCCGTTTTTGAAGGTAAGCTACTTGAACTTCAAACTCTGTGAATCATGCATCATGAATGAAATATGAACATACCATCTCATTTCTGCACACATGAGGATCATTAACCCTCAATCAATTGCTATTTATCTTGCACACACACGATTTCAGATTGAAACTCAGAATTAGGGTTCTTCGTGTTCATCAGAAAATTGATAGCCTTAGGGTTAAAATAAATGCAATTAAATGATACCATTGTGTTCCTTATGAAAAATCGAGCAAGTTAGGCTATTCACTTGATCCAAACAATTCAGTTTTCAGAATTTTCAAATTCAATTTGGGGGTTGTGTTCTTGGCGCCAAATTTTGAAACTGAACTCAGGAACTTGATTTAAAATATATTCAATTCATTACAAGAGACTAACAGACCACGCGCGTGGTCTGGTTGGTTAAGTTTTTGAGTTGTGAGAGAGAGGGCGCGAGTTCAACACTCATGGGGGCCAAAACATTTTTTTATCACTATTTTTCTTTCAATTTTTTACACAACTTTAATTAATTCATTGATCAATCAAATTAACTCATTTTTACTTCATTTTTTACACACTTCTTATTTGATATACATATTTTGACAATATCAAAAAAAATCATAAAAAAGGATTTATTTAATATGCTTTTAATTAGGTTTAAAATGATACATTTTTAAGTGTTTTTAAATACTTTAAATATTGTTTTTTCATTTAATTTTTAACCTAATCACTTGTAAATATTTTTTGTGATCAAACCCTAATCATTTAGGTCTTAATTAGGCATTAAAACTTGTTTAACTTAATTAAGTTGACTTTTGTCAAAATTCAAATCGTTTTAAGACGAGTGATCGCGATTCTTTTTCAAAACGATAAACCACTTCTTTTTGATTAAATCCTTTTGACTAATCAATCAATTTTCAAAATGAAGTGGGGCCTCTCGAATATTAGAGAGTGTAAGTCCCATTTCTTTTCTTTTTGTACAGTTTTCAAAACAATAAAACTTCTTCAAAACAAAATCTTTTCAAAACAATTTTCAAATCATTCAAATCATTTTTAAAACCATCCACCCTGTTTTATGAAAATAAAACAGGGGCCTCTCGAATATTAGAGAGTATAAGACCCACTCCTTTTTCTTTTTACACAGTCTTTTTATTCAAAATAAATAAACTTTCTTTCAAAACAAACTTTCAAACCGTTTTTCAAACGACGCGTCTGCTTTTCAAATATACCATGGGCCTCCATGTAGGTATAAGTCCCAAGCCCTTTTGTACATACCCACTCAAGTACATGAAATTAGGTATTTCATTGTACGCCTTTTGTACATATCTCAATCTGTTTCTTAACCTTGAATAACAAATCAAAAATGAAGGTTTTCTTTAAATCTTCCCAAAAATATACCATGGGCCTCCATGTAGGTATAAGTCCCAAGCCCCTTTGTAAATACCTGTTTACATAGCTTTGAATAAACTCAAGTGGACCTCTCCCCGAGTATAAGTCCCGAGCCCTATGTATACAAATGGAGCATGCTTACAGGTATATTTCCTTCATAAACTCCATTATATACACACACTCTGTCATATATAACTGTTCATATTTGTTCATGTACTTGTTCATGTTTGTTTGTACTTGTTCATACTTGTGATTGTGTTATATATTTATTCAACTTAGTACAACACTAGGTTCCCCATAGCCTCCTATTGGGCTTCGTGCAAAGAATCTCCACTAGTTTAGGTTAGGACATAGAGTATGGTTTCCCGGTGAAATCGCTCTAAGAGCTCAAACCAACTATACCATGCCTCCCCTTGGGCTTTGTACAAACGAGTGACCCTCCCATAGCCTCCTCTTGGGCTTACAATGCAAGGACCCTGGATTGTCCCTCCCATAGCCTCCTCTTGGGCTTACAATGCAAGGACCCTCGGATAGCCTCCTCTTGGGCTTCGTACAAGGACCCACGGGCTTCTTATAAGCATCCCCCAATATCCAAAACCAAATACCCTAGGAGATTAGACATTTTTCATCTCTATGCTAGGAGTATCTCTTATATATCATCACAAACAATCAATCAATCAAACTTTTTTCTTGCCACAAGGCTGGCTAATCAATCAAACTGTTTTACCACCGTACTGGATGATTAATCAAAGTTTTTGTCACAAGGCTGACTTCATTGAAACTTTTGCCACGAGGCTGGCTGATTAATCAAAGTTTTTGTCACAAGGCTGACTTCATTGAAACTTTTGCCACAAGGCTGGTTAAACAAACAAAAACATCTTTATCATTCTAAGCACCCTAAGTGGCATGGCCCCGGGCTTATAATGAAAAGATTTTCAAACAAAAATCAAACAGATGTATGTGATGATATAGATTAGATACATCTAGCATTTAGACGACATTTGTCTATTTTCCTTTGCTTCCACTAGCATAAGTGGGAACTACGATTGCTCTGACTTTCTCAACATCCCTTTGAGAATACGTAGGCACAAGGTCGATCCTTGGCGAGCAAAACAAAACAAAAAAAACCATTCAAACCTTAGCACCCGTAGACCCCGAGCTACAGATGCTCTGATTCCCTCTAAGGGATATGTATGCAGAGGATCGCGATGATCTTTGCGAGCATAATCAAACAAACACCTTAGGTCCCACCTATTTCACAACAGAACCTCCACCGTAACATGGAATAAAAAACAATAAAGAACCCTGTAGAGTACTACAGATACGTTGGGTGCTAATACCTTCCCTTCGTATAACCAACCCTCTTACCCAAGATCTCCCCCCACTTTTAGGTTATTGCAGCTTTTTTCCTTTTCCTCCTTTGGAAATAATAAAAAGTTTGGTCGAAATAAAGAAAAATCATTTTTATGAGCACTCGAGCCCAAAGAAGGCATCAGGTGTCTCATCCCACAAAAAAGAGGAACAAAACGGTTTTTCGCCCGCGACACATCCTTTCTCCTAACTCTACACCACTACCACTCATTCAAAATCCTGTCGACTTTTTTTTATCACCGGTCTCACTAGTCCCTCTTTCCAACTCACAAATCCACTTTAATCAAGCACAAGCTACCATAAGCAACTAGAGACCTAGAATTTCTCTTCTTAACTCAAACCCTTAATCATACCATTCAATCCTACTTTATTGTCCCCCAATTAGTCTATATTATTGGATCCAAATTCAATGTCATTGCATTCAGACACAAATTACTTCATAGACGTGAGCCACCCCTCTATGCCTTTAATTTTGCCATCTCTTTAGCCCACCATGTTATGCCATGTGTTCTAATTCTGGTCCTTTCACCAACTAATTATATTATCTCATATGGCAATTCAACAATGAACCTTGAGGACAAGGTTCCTCAAGGGACCAAGCGTATTGTTAGGAGGCCCAATTTAAAGCCCAAGAGAAAAAGAAAAAAATAGCTTGACTTATATATTGCTATTAATTTTAAAAGGGGTGCAATTAAAATAAATTTATTAATTTTTTTTAAAAGCGATGATTCAATATCAAAAAGAGTATAAGAGGTGTTCTAACCCTTACAAACAAACACAAATTATAAACTAGCAGTAAACCAATCATACTTACTACAAGTACTGGAGAAACTAACACAAATTATAATAGGGCAATAAACCAATCATACTTACTACAAGTACTAGAGAAACTATTGCCTACAATATACCATTTCCAAGTAATCACCTTAATAGAAAATAAGGCTTCTTCTAAACTAAATACTTTATCTTGAAACAAAGGAAAGTCCCTCCCCATCCAAATAATCCAACAGGTAGCAATCCAAAACATATCAGCCTTACTATTTTGTTTAGTGTTATTTTTCAAAAACGGCACATGATCATTTATTTCTAGAAAATTTTAACTATTTAAGTATATTGAGGTTAATGAAAACATATGTTTTTTTTGTGAGATCTAGACTATCCCTTGTAAAATTAGGGGGTAATTTATCTCAAATGACATATACTAATGAAATTTTGCCACATAAAATAAAACTTTAAAATTATATATTAATTTAAAATCTTAAAGCATTTGGTCTATGTCTCCTCTCACTTATAAAGTATTCAACATTCTTTTTTTTCACCCATTGAAAATTATTACTCACAATTAATATAAAAACATCTTATTACTCAAAAATCAAGTTACATTTTTTTAGTAAGCAAGTTATATTAAAAGGAGAACTAAGGGTTCTCAACACCTGTTTACATCAAGAAAGGGGAGACAACCCTGCCAAAACCGAGAGATTACACACCAATTAGTACTGTGAAATAAATAACAAAGGATCTTTGTTAAAGTCGTAAAAACTACAAATGGGATATGTAATATCTCCTACAAACGCCCACTTCCAAACCAAAAACTTAATGCTCCAAATTGTATTATCCACATTCCACCCTTCATTCCTAAAACAAACCCAATTTTTATATAGCCAAAGAGTCTATAAAGTTGCAAACCAAACTACACCTAGTTTACCTTCTTTAACTTTCTTTTTTTTTACAAAAAGAGAACCAATCCATAAAACCACAAAAATAATCTTCCTCCACACCTCCATACGGTTTTCCAATCCACATAGCCACCTCTCTCCAAACCACCTTAACCGAAGAACAAGTAAAGAAAGAATTATTCCTACTTTCAGAATCGACACCACAAAAAACACTCTTGGAATTATCTACCGAAAAAATAATGCCTCTATGTGAGAGTAAATCCTTTTGTTGGAATCCTATTCACAAGGAGTCTCCAACCAAACGCCTTAATTTTGAACGGAACTTCCGCTTTCCACACCAAACGTAATGCCACATCACATCTATTAAAAGGGCCATAAGGAATACCAGAACCGACATAAAAATTATAGCAAGATGCAACGGAGAAAACTCCATCCGATTCGGCTCTCCATTTTACCCATCACCTTCTGCACAACACGGTCCACGACCCTCCAACAAAACAACCAAGGATTCCATATCCGACTCAAGATTATGATCGGCTAAATCCAACGAATTAATCCCACAATTCCCCCAAGTCCATACCCCATTCACCCAACCTCCCATACCCGCCACCGCCACCTCCCATACCCGCCACCGCCACCTTCTTCAAACTAGATTTCTCATATAATTCCGGAAAATCCTTCTTTAAACAAACCGTTTCCAACCACAACGCTTCCTAAAACGGGATAGAAAACCTATTCCCAATTTTAAAACGACAATATGACTCCATAGGATCTCCAACCCCAACTTTCCCAATTGCAATCAAATCCCTCCACCAATAAGAAGCGGTAGAAGAAGAATAAGATGAAGTAGAAAAGGATAAAGGAAGCATACCTCCACAAAAAGTCTTCATGATTAAATCGCCATAGCGCGCTTTCAACTATTTAAACCAAAGAGCTTCTGCTCCTTTAATAATTCTCCACCTACATTTATTTAGAAGCGCCAAATTAAAGTCCACAATATTTTTAATGCCAAGGCCTCCTTTTTCCACCAGTAGACATACACTCTTCCAACTCACCCAACGGATCCTCCTCTTATCCTCCATCCCTCTTCCCCACAAGAAATTACCTTGAATGCTAGTAATTTCCTTAGTCACCAAAGCCGACATCTTGTAAAAAGACATAATAAAAATCCAGAGAGAGCTAAGAACTGACTTAAAGAGAATTATTCTACCTCCCTAACTAAGGAAATGATTCTTCCAACCCGAAAGCCGCTTCTTCAACTTAGTTACAAGAGGCTTCCAAGTCGCTACCTTACGCGGATTACACCCAATGACAATACCAATAAAAGAAAACATCCCTTCTTCCACCTTGCAAGAAAGAACCTAAGAAGCCGCATCCAAAAAATTCTTACTAACATTGTAACCAATCAATTTACTCTTGTGATAATTAATGCCAAGCCCCGAAACAAGTTCGAAAGCCCTAAGAACCGCCTTGATAGCCAAAACATGCCTATACGACCCTTCACCCACTAAAAGTGTGTCATCTGCAAATTGGAGAATATCCACCTCACACTCCCCCTTAATATCAAGACCTTTGAATTCACTATTCTCCACTGATTTCCTCACTAAACCCGCTAGGCCCTTAACCACCAAAACAAAAAGAAATGGCGATAAGGGGTCACCTTGCCTCAATCTCTTCTATACCACAAGCTCCTTTGTTGGACACCCATTCACCAAAACGAACATCTTACTATGGAAAACCAAGATATCCACCCATGTCCTCCACAATACACCAAACCCCATTCTATCCATAATATACCTAAGGAAATTCCAAGAAACTTTGTCATAAGCTTTCTCAAAATCTACATTGAATAAAATACTCATTCTTCCCTCTATTTTGACTAAATCCACAACCTCATTTACAACCACCACTCCGTCAAGAAGTTGTCTACCCGGCACAAAAGCATTTTGAGAAGGAGAGATAATCGCATGGAAAACCTTTTTCAACCTACCCACTAGAAGTTTTGAAATAGCCTTGTACATGCATCCCACCAAACATATAGGTCTATACTGGGATGTGTTGATGTGCATAAGGTATATCCTTATGCACGGTGCATAAATACTCAAATATTGTTTATATTACTCAAAGTATTATATTTATTACTCAAAATGATATACAGATAACTCAAAATAGTATAAATATTAATCAAAACAATGAATATATTACTCAAAATAGTTAAAATTCGATATTACTCAGAATGATGTAAATATTACTCAGAATAGTGTATTATTACTCATAATTAATAATTACTCATAATTAATAGATGTGTACAAATAATTCGTATATTATTCTGGGATTATGATATTATTACTCATTTCTAACTAAAATGTTACTCGGAATAATTTAAATATTACTCGTACGAGACTTATGCACCGTGCATAAGGATATACCTTATGCACATCAACCTGACCCGGTCTATACTCATCCAAAAATCAAGTTAAATATTATTTTCTGAATTTAATTTTGATTCTTTAATATTTTAAGTTAATATTTGATTATAAAATTTTACTTTCACGTGGCAAGATTTCATCGGTAAACGTGATTTATGATAAATTACCTCCTTAACTTTATAAGGAGTAGTAAAAAATTGATCTTTTTTTATTCATTTTTCCTTTATAATCTTGATCTACAAATTTAGCCGTATCAGTTAGTTTATAGAGTCACGACCAAATCTATTAAATTAAAGTCAAATAACTAAAATAAAAAAATTAATCAAGACTTGCGCATTTATTTTATTACGTTATTATATTTTTACTCTGACATTTTAGTTTTCCATATAGTATTAAGGAAAACAAAGTATTTATAATTGTGAAATAAATTAAAAGGTACGAGTAATATAAATTGTAGTGCAATAAAACCAAAAAGTATAAAAAACAATGATAGAAATATTAAATGATAGTCTTTAAATTAACACAAAAATTATTTTCAACATTGTTAAGAGTCCCACATCGGACAATATATGGCCTGAACATGTCCTTATAAGTGGGGGCAATCCTCACCCTACAAGCCGGTTTTGTAGGGATGAGTTAGGCCCAACCACATTTCTTAACATGATATCAGAGCCTCGTTTAAGATCCGGTGGGACACCTTCTATGGTTTCCGCTATCGGGCCACCCGCCATTTATTACCACGCTCCAGTTGTCTAGTCCTGGGCGTGAGGAGGTGTGTTAAGAGTCCCACATCGGACAATATATGGCCTGAACATGTCCTTATAAGTGGGGGCAATCCTTATCCTACAAGCCGGTTTTGTAGGGTTGAGTTAGGCCTAACCACACTTCTTAACATGGTATCAAGAGCCTCGTTTAAGATCTGGTGGGCCACCTTCCATGGTTTCCGTTATCGGGCCACCCACCATTTATTTCCACGCTCCAGTTGTCTAGTCCTGGGCGTGAGGGGGTGTGTTAAGAGTCCCACATCGGACAATATATGACCTGAACATGTCCTTATAAGTGGGGGCAATCCTCACCCTACAAGCCGGTTTTGTAGGGATGAGTTAGGCCCAACCACATTTCTTAACAAACATAAATATGAAAAATATTCTAATAGACGATAAGAAGATAGTTTACATAATATTTTTGATACCTTATTTTAAAGCCATATAACTATAGTCCATAAAATTTTAAAAAATAACTAAATAAAAATCAAACTATAATTAAGATGTCAATACCATAACTAAGGACAACTTAATTATTATTATAGGACCTGATCATCATCTCATATGTTAAGTCATTCAAATACACTTACACTTACGGAAAATACAAATAGGTATCAAAGGAGTCTTGCAACCACTATTAGTTAGGAGACAATCATCATCACTCTCACATAAGTACTCTATAGTTGTAAAAAAGAGAATAAAAGTTAATATTGCTAAAATAGGATAAAATATTATGTAAGTAGGAAAGAAGAAATTTTGAAAAGAAAAAAAGTTACCAAAGTTACCGTCAACGCTTGTTATGACAAGAAATAGAGAAAAAATGATGATCACAAGAACAAAATTAATAATTTTAACCATATTTTCTACCGTAACTAACAAATAAGATATTATTGTATTACTCTATGATTTAAGATTTAATACATCACTTACAATACTTATATAGTTGTTTTTGAACAGTTATTGATTTTTTTTTTCGATGAAGAGTTGTAAAAATAAATATCTTAGATTTTATAATTATTAAATGTCTCTTAAATATATGAATGTGTTGTATTTTTCATCTTTTAGATACGTAGAGAGGAGGTGATGTAAATATGTCCATTTTAAATTATTTTATAATCTTTAATTAGTTAACTTTGATCTTTTGGGCTACTTAACTAGGAGTTTGTGTAAAAAAAATTATCATCATTTTCTTCTTCCAAATTTTGATCATTTTATTTTCTTTTATAATTCAAAAGTGAAAATAAAAAAACACATTACTAAATCATTTTATTATCTTTTATAATTCAAAAATGAAAATAACAAAACATTAATAATATATTTTATCATTATAAATGTCTCTTTATTAAACAATGTGTGAGAGTTAATACCTTTAAGACGTAGTTCTTTTTTAAGGGTAAAATAAATATATAATAGTAGGAAATTAAAAACTCGTCAATTAAATAAAATTTAACTATTTAAATAGTATAAGAAGTAACGTATTGAAACATAAAAAATATAACAAAGAATAAAGGAAAATAAGGAGACAATAAACCACATACAACTAAGGACAAAACAAGAAAATTTAGAATGTGGGGCATGATATACAAGTAAGTTTATTATATTTAAATTAGACCTAATTAGACATATTTTTAAAAAAATTCACTTACTTGGGTCCTAATCTCTGTCTGCTGGAGGATCTGATAGAGGGTGAGATCGAAGGGTTCATTAAGGAGAGAAAAGAATGGTGGCAGCTTTGGTTCCGTTCTATCAAACCTTGGAATCCTTCTGATGTTGATAAAGAAATATTGACTTGGATCAAGATCATAGGTGTACCGTGTTATGCATGGGAGGAGAACTTTTTCAAGATGATAGCTGACTTGTTTGGTTGTTATGTCAAGTGTGATGAAGGTACAACTCTTAAATCCAAGATGGATGTTGCCCGTATTTGTTTAAAAATCAGTCGCTTTGGTAAGGTGGAAGAATGTGTTAATGTGGAGATTGAAGGATTGGTTTTCACCATCGCTATTTTGGAAGACTGTGGTTGGGTGAATCCCAAGATGTTTGTGTCGAGAGATAGGGATGATGAAGGTTCAGAGTCGTCTCAGTCGGAGGAGGATGAGTTTGTAGCGGGGGATGTAGGGGAGGAGTGTGCGGCGGAGTTTGACCCTTCGAAGTCTGGAAGCAGTGATGGGATGGGTGATGCTAGCTTCTCTGTTGCAGAAAGAAACCTAGGTGTTAGTAGCATCCTTTCACCTAAAAGGTCTCAGAATCAGTCTAGGAAGAAAAAGGTGGTTTTTGACTCTTTTGATAGGGCTTGTAGCGATTCTTCCGAGGCTGATTTGTCCAAAGCAATTAATGATGATGTGTTTTGTGAGGATTTTAGTAGAGTGGGGGATTCGATAGATAAAGATTTCTCTAATGTGGGGCCATCTAAAGTCTGTGGACCGGACATAGAGTTACATGGGCCAGTTAGAGTTTTAGAGGAGTTGGGCCAAAAGGAGCTGGGTGGGCCTATTTTCTTTGATAAGGCTTGCAGAGACTTATTGACCAAATCAAAAAAATATTCTCCGCGGCAGATTAAGAAAAGGACTTTGAAATTAAAGAAGGTAGCTGATTTGGGGCAGGAAGTAGCTGCGACACCCTCTTACTTTGCGTGCATCGCTCCCAAAAAGGTTTCTTCAAAGGAGGCGAATGTCAGGGGCTCTTTTGCTAGTTCGGCTGAGGATTCGATCTCGTCTGGTGAGTTCCATTCTTCTATTAATCTTGGTGATTCTTATATTGGCCGTTGCAACGATAGCTTACGAGGGAATTCAGAGATTGGTATCAGGGTGTGGAACTCAATTTCTGGGTTGGGTGTTGTCAGTTCTAAGAAGAACTCTGATGTTGTTAACATAATTAATGCTTTAGAACTAAGAGATAAGGAGGGAGTCACTGGTGAGAAGGCGAAGTTACCCGCGGTTCCATGAATTTGATATCTTATAACATAAGGGGAGGAGGATTGTTTTCCAAAAGGAAGAGAGTCAGTTTTCTTATTCACTCGAATAAGATTGATATTTGTTTTCTCCAAGAGACTAAGATTTCTGCTTTTGATGAGTCCTTTGCGCGTGATTTTTGGGGCTCTAAGGACGTCGAGTGGACTGCTTGTAATTCTATTGGAGCAGTGGGGGGTATGGTGATTTTGTGGAGGAGAGGTTCTCTTTCTTTAAATTATAGTTTTGTGGGCAAAGGGTTTGTGGGGATTAACATTGATTGGAAGGGTGTAGGGTACAACTTGGTGAATGTCTATGAGGCGTGTAATAGGGCGGAGAGGCTTATAACATGGAATTTTATTATCTCCTTAAAAAGATTCAGAGGGGGGAGGAATGGTGTGTGGTGGGAGATTTCAACGAAGTTTTGAGGAAGGAAGAAATAGTTGGGGAGGGAGTCCCTAGGTTTACTAAAGGTATGGAGGAGTTTAGATGTTTTGTGAATCAAATGGAGTTGATCGACTTAAATTATGTTGGAGGTAAATTCACGTGGTTTAAAGATAATGGTAAAGCTCTTAGTAGAATAGATAGATTTCTTCTATCTAAAAAGTTTATTGAGGAGTGGGAGGTTGGTGAACAAATGATTGATAAAAGAGACTTTTCAGACCATTCTCCTATTTGGTTAGGTGTGGGAAAGCTTGATTGGGGCCCGAAACCGTTTAGGTTTAATAATGCGTGGTTTAAACATGAAGGTTTCAAGGCATTTCTGGAGGTGGAACGGAAGAAGTTGATTGTAACGGGAAGGGGCAATTTTGTGCTTTATGAGAAATTGAAGAGCTTTAAAGAGAAACTCAAAGGGTGGAACAAGGAGGTTTTTGGGTGGGTTGACCTTAAGATGGAGGAGGCAAGGGATAGTATTAACATGTTGGATATGGTGATAGAGGATAATATGGGTGGTAACAATGAAGTAGCGGTTCAAGCTAGAAGAAATGTGTCGGTTGATCTTTGGAATGGTATGCATTTAAAAGAATGTATGCTGAGACTCAAGTCGCGTAATCTTTGGTTGAAGGAGGGGGATAGGAACACTAAATTTTTTCATAATTCTTTTAAAGAGAGACAAAGACGTAATTCTATCACTTCTTTGGAAGGAGAGGAGGGTAGAGTCAAAGGAGTTGCTAATATCAAAGAGGAGATTCGTGGTTATTTTCAAAATTTCTTTAAAGAAGAAGACTTTGCTAGACCGGTTCCGGAAGGCCTTTGTTTTAAGAGGTTGGAGGAAAGTGAAGTGGTTTGGTTGGAGAGAGATTTTTCCGAAGTTGAGATCAAGGAGGCGGTTTGGTCTTGTGATGGTGATAAAAGTCCCGGTCCGGATGGATATTCGATGGATTTCTTTAAGTTAAATTAGGAGGTAGTGAAGGAGGACGTGTTTAAGTGTTTTAGGGATTTTCATGAAAAAGAAAAACTAACTAAAGCTTGCACTTCTTCTTTTATTACTCTTGTCCCTAAAATCAAGAATCCTCAATCTTTGAAGGAATACCGACCGATTTGTTTGGTGGGAAGTTTGTATAAGATTTTGGCTAAATTGTTGGCGAATAGGCTTAGAAGTGTGGTGGGCAAGTTGGTCTCGAGCAATCAAATGACTTTTATACCGGGTAAAAATATCTCGGAAGGTGTGCTTATTGCTAATGAGGTGTTAGACATGGCTAAAAGAAAAAGTCGGAGTTGCATGGTTTTGAAAGTAAACTTCGAGAAGGCATACGATAGGGTGAGTTGGAATTTTGTTAGATATGTTTTTAAGAGAATGGGGTTTGGTTTGATATGGAGGAGATGGATGGATGGTAGTATCTTCACCAACACGACGTCGATTCTTGTTAACGGGAGCGTTAATAAAGACTTCGTTGTGGAGAAAGGCCTCCGTCAAGGAGATCCTTTGTCTCCCTTTGTGTTCGTAGTTGTGATGGAAGTTCTTACGGCCCTTATGAAAAAAGCTAAAGATTTGGGAGAATTCTGTGGCTTCAAGATTAATGGCGATAAGGAGGTGGACTTGCTCCAATTTGCGGACGATACATTGATTTTTGCTGAGTGTGATTTGGCTAATCTATGGAGTCTAAAAGCTATTTTTAGAGGGTTTGAGATGATGTCGGGTATGCGGATTAACTTCCATAAGAGTAATTTGTATGGGGTTAATTCTGGAGATTGGTTTATGGAAGCCACGGCTAGTTTTCTATCTTGTAAGGTAGGGATGTTACCTTTCAAATTTCTTGGTGTTAAGGTGGGAGATAATCTGAGGAAATTGTCAATGTGGAGAGAGTTTGCTTTGTCGTTCAAGAAGAAATTATCGGTGTGGATAGGTACCAATCTTAGTATGGCGGGGAGGGTTGTTCTCATTAACTCGGTAATTAATGTTTTACCAATTTATACGCTTTCCTTTTATAAGGCGCCTAAGAAGGTGTTGAATGAGGTGTGTTCGATTCAACGCAAATTCCTTTGGGGAGGTGGAGATCTTAAACGCTCCACTAATTGGGTAAATTGGGATACGGTGTGTAAGTTCCGAGAAGAAGGTAGTTTGGGTATTAAAAGTATGGAGATCATGAATGTGGCCTTGCTTAGTAAATGGAAATGGAGAGTTCTTACGGATAAAGAGGCGGTTTAACGAGATCTTTTGGAAGTGCGGTATGGTAACATTAAGCTTAAGGTTTTGGTTGGAGATTCTTCGGTGGTGCATAAAAATGATTCTATTTGGTGGAGAGATTTAATTATTTCGGACAATTATGACAATCTACTCTTGGATAATTTTACTAGTGTTGTCCGTGTTAGTGTGGGTAATGGGGATTCAACTCCTTTATGGTATGCGAACTGGACCGGGCAACGTTCTTTAATGGAGAGGTTCCCTGTTCTGTTTTCTATGGCTCATAAACATACTCAAAACATTGCATCTGCAGGTTTCTTTGAGAATAGTTGTTGGAAGTGGTCTTTGCAAAACTTGTTTCTGGCTGGCAGTATTGCATTCTTGTTGGCTGAGAATAGTAACGAAGGGGCTGGAAATGCTGGTGGTGATGCCGGGTATTGGTCAGGAAGGGAGTCTGTGCAGGGAGATGGAATTGACGTTCTTGCGGCGGCTGGTACCGTTTCTGTTGCTGGCAGCGCAGCTGTGCAGCAGTTTCTCTATGATTTTAGGGAGCTCTTTCGCCCTCTTGCTATGTTGAAGGAGGAGACCGATTCGTTCTCTTGGAGATTTATTCATAATCGTCTTGCTACTAGAGATCACTTAGTGAGACGAGGTATATTGATTGAGGGTAGTGATTCTATTCGTGTCTTTTGTTCGATGGCGGAAGAAACTCGGGTTCATCTTTTTTCGAATTGTGTTGTTTCGATTAGAGTTTGGCGCCGTGTTTATATGTGGCTTGGAGTTGGAGATCTCTTGTCTTTAGAGGAATTTCTAGATTTCTTCTATAATTGTGCGAAGATTAATTGTCTTTCTAAGAGAGCCATCTTACCGGTAGTTTGGCTTGCAACGATTTGGACTTTGTGGATTAAGCGTAACGTTATTATTTTCAAAGATGAGTCTTTTAGTTTTATAGAGTGCATGTTGGAGATTGTTATCATTTCGTGAAATTGGTTAGGTTCTTTTTAAAAGAAGGTGCCGTTATGTAATTATTTCGGTTGGAATACCCAACCTCTATTGTGTTTTACCTTGTAATCTCTTTGTATTGGGGCGGAGCATCCCTTTTGCTCCCTTAATTCCATTGCTTATTAAAAAAAAAAAATCAAATTTAATAAATGTGTTATTTTTTCATATATTACAATATGCAAACCAATTAAATTTTATTTAAAATATAATATATTATTTTAAATATTAATATATATTTTTTAAAAATAGAAAATAATTATTACTATATTTTTTTATTAAAAAATATATATTATAATATATATATATATATATATATATATATATATATATATATATATATATATATTAAATATAAATTTATTTAAAAAATAGTAAAATAATATTACTACTATAATTTTTTCATTGAAAAAATAAATATTATCTCATATATTTAATATAAATTAATATTCATTGTCTATTAAAATATAATAACGTATTAGTGGTTTCAACAAAATCAGTCCATTTGTGCTAAATCAATAAAAAGAAAGAAAAATAGTCAGATTACATTGCATTAGAAATATGTTTAATTAAATTAAGTGTTATGTAGTAATAGATTCTGCATATATCTAATATTAACTATTTTTGGTTTAGAGAATTATATTATAATATGGATGTATAAGAATTTGGAATTTTCTCAAAGAAAACATCACAACACGTGATAGGAGCGGAACAAACTTAATAAATGTGTTATTTTTTCATATATTAACAATATGCAAATCAATTAAATTTTATATCAAATATGATATATTACTTTAAATATTACTAGGTATTTTTAAAAAATAAAAAGTATTACTATAATTTTTTATTGAAAAAATAAATATTATAATATTTATCAAATACAAATTAATTTATAAAATATTAAAATAATATTACTACTATAATTTTTTATTGAAAAAATAAATATAATCACATATATTAAACATAAATTAATATTTATAATCTATCAAAATAGGCTTAAATGCACTTTTAGTCTCCTTATTTTCATGTTTTTTAAGTTTTAGTCCTCTTATTTTTAAATCCAACTTTTTAATCCCTAATTTTGCGTAGCTGTCAGTAATGATTAGGATAAAAAAAATATTTTTAATTATGTGACATTATGTTTCTATTTAATTTATTAGTCAAAACACCTACAAGAAAATACTTTTGGGCCTAGTTTTAAGAGCAATGTTATACTTACACCTCAATCTTACACCAATACTTACACCAACTTCATAAAAAATAATAATATTTATAAAAAATATTTTTTATTTTTAAAATTACGGACGGCACTGTTCATATAAGGACGTGCATTAACCAACTTCATTACTGCATTAACCAAGTTTTTACACTACATTATTATTTTTATTTTATAATAATAAAAACACTGTTCACCGTATAAATACAGTGAACAGTGTTTGGTGTAAGTTTAGGGGTGTAAGTATAGCATTATTCTAGTTTTAATCAACCACAAATGCATTTTTTAATTCTTGACACTGCGCATGAGTTAACAATATATACTCTTAAAATTTACCTTAAGAAAACGAAGTGGGACACTGATCAAGTCTCAATATCCCATAAGTCTTCACTATCCCATAAATGTTCACTTCTTGCAATCCAGATGGTACACTTTATGATGTTCTTCATTCTTCTTCAAATATACTCGTGCATCAAATTGTAATGACAATAGAAGTTTTACAAACCCACAATTAAAGACACTACCGATTCAAGTAACAGTTGTACTAAATACACTACCTTTGTCTGGTTTTTTTGTTATTTTTTCTTCTGGTTTCAAGGAAGATGATCTGATTCCCAACTTCTCCAACAAATATTGATAACTTCAGATTCAATGCTTTCTAGCTGACCACGAGCAGCACAAAAATCTGGCACCTTTGATGCAGTTATCAAGCTTCTTCGCACAATTGAAAACTCTTGCTTGAAAATGCTTTTATTTTGAAAAACAACAGATATGAATACAATTTCTTCGTAACATGCACTAAAATTAATTTTTCCTTGGATTAATAGTAGTTTACCCCAGTTTACCCCAACTGTTGCCAAAAGGTAGGAAGGGGGGAAAAACAAAATTCGCTAACATTACAGGGGTGAACTACTGTTAACCATTTTTCCTTTATCATCTACCTTGTATGAAGTACTGCAATAATTTAGCATTTCAAATCCAGCCACAACAATATTAACCTTCATGCCCTCAGACAGATGGTTTCTATATGTGAAAAAAATCTCCAACATTAACTCCTTGCAAGTTAAACCCGGAAGTGGTTGGTCTTCTCTTATCTCAGGCTTCAGTATAACATGTTAGGGATAACTAAGAAAAACTTGACATGGATTGATTTCATCGTGATATTTATATGTTTAGAATGATGTTGTTAATGCACGTGCAAGTAGAACAATGGGTAAACTTCTTAGATGTGTATTAACTGTTGGCTTTGGATTGAACATGGAGATGAAAAATATTAAAGTTCCACATTGATTGTTTATGAAATATGTTTAGTGTTTATATATACCTTGGAACATATTGTTAAGATATATATTAGGTACTAAACCCATGTTGCAACAAAATGGGTTTTGGACTTTTAATATTTGTTATACGAACTTTAATTCATTAAAGTAATTAATTTTTAAAATATAAGGCTTAATTACTCATGGAGTCCCTTAACTTAATTTAAGTTTTCACTTTAGTCCCCTATATAATAAACGTTACATTTTAGTCCCTCAAAAAGTATTGAGTGTCCTTCGTGGACCCTATTTTTATAAAAAAAATTTAACCATTAGATCTAATTAAAAAAATCAAACGGTTGAAAACTGAAACTCTATTAAATTTAACAATGAACTTCCAACACCTAATATTTTTTTACATTTATTCATCTTCTTCTCCTTCTTCGTCTTCATCATCACCTTAAATACATTCCTATCATAACTCAAAAAAATTTAAAATTAACAATTATACTCAAAACTTTAAAACATAAATCTTCAGGTAATCCTTCTACCTCTATATATGTTGTCAATTCTGAAAATATAGAAACATCTGAACAACCCCAAACATCAGAACATCAACCATCTCAAACAATTGAATCCCCTATACATCAAATTTCTGACCTTTTTCCATCTCCAACAACTTAATTGTCCTCACCTCAGATAATTCCACCATTTGTATCTCATACATCCAAACCACTTTCATCATTGGAACCAATGTCACAACAAACTTTTGATAAACAAAATCTCGATGCTTTAAATCCTGAATCTGATCCCACAAGTCCTCCAGTAAATCAAGAACAAAACCAAAACATCGCACAATTATTGTCTGATATTGACAATTTTGAACTTCCACCAGAACAAACTGATCCAAACACTTCAGAAATCTCACCTGAAACATAACATCCAATCCCCACACAAAGAGAATCTTCAGCAATATCACCAGCAGAAGCTCGACCATTCTCACAAACAGAAATTGTTCAACTCCCTGACCTCACAACATCAGCTCCACCAAAAAGCCAACCGGAAACTCTTGTTTCTGCTCCCAAACCATCAAATCCAAATACAACAGAACTTCCACTCTCAACAGAAAAAGAACCTTCTCTTCCCATAGAACAAGAAATTACACTTCCCCTTGAAAGAAACCATCCAGAATCTTCTAAAACCTGATCTCAACCCACAATACCAACTACAAAACCCTATGGATGGTTCCAAGGATCTTAGAACATTCCTGGAATCACCATCCCCTTAGTTGTGACATTGGGGGTAATTTATCTCAAATGACATATACTAACGAAATTTTGTCACATAAAATAAATTTTTAAAATTATATATTAATTTAAAATTTTAAAGTATTTTGTCTATGTCTCCTCTCACTTATAAAGTATTCAACATTCTCTTTTCTACCCATTAGAAATTATTACTCACAATTAATATAACAACATCTTATTATTCAAAAATCAAGTTATATATTATTTTCTGAATTTAATTTTGATTCTTTAATATTTTACTTTCATCTGGCAAGATTACATTGATAAACGTGATTTATGATAAACTACCTCCTTAACTTTATATGGAGTAGTCAAAATTTGATCTATTTTTTATTATTTTTTCTTTATAATCTTGATCTACAGAATTAGCCGTATCAACAATCTATCAGTTAGTTTAAAGAGTCACGACCAAATCTATTAAATTAAAGTCGAATAACTAACATAAAACCAAATCTATTAAATTAAAGTCGAATAAGTAACATAAAAAATTAATAAAGACTTGTGCATTTATTTTATTACGTTACTCCCTCCGTTTTTTATTATAAGTCGTTTTGGAAAAAAAATTGTATTTTAATATAAGTCGCTTTACAATTCCAATGAATAATTAATGCTATTTTTCCTATTATATCCTTAAATATTTATTATTCTCTCTCCTTTCAATTATATAAATTTATTTTCCACATGTCATTAATGAAGGATAATTTTGTAAAAACCTTCATAATTTCTCATTTTCATACAACAATTATTATTTTTCTTAATCTGTGTAAAAAGTCTAAAACGACTTATAATAAAAAACGGAGGGAGTATTATATTTTTATTGTGACGTTTTAGTTTTCCATATAGTATTAAGGAAAACAAAGTATTTATAATTGTGAAATATTTTAAAAGGTAGGAATAATCTAAATTGTAGTGCAATAAAAACAAATTACAAAAAGTCTTTAAGTTAACACAAAAAACTATTTTCAACATAAATATGAAAAATATTCTAATAGACAATAAAAAGATAGTTTGCATAATATTTTTTATACCTTATTTTAAAGCCGTATAACTATAGTCCATAAAATTTTAAAAAATAACTAAATAAAAATCAAACTATAAAATGTTAATACCATAACTAAGGACAACTTAATTAATATTATAGGATCTGAGCATCAATTCATATTTGAAATCATTCAAATACAATTACACTTATCGAAAATACAGACAGGTATCAAAGGAGTCTTGCAACCACTTGGTAGACAATCATCATCATTCTCACAGTACACTATAGTTGTAAAAAAAAAAGAATAAAAGTTAATATTGCTAAAATAGGATAAAATATTATGTAAGTAGCAAAAGAAGAAATTTTGAAAAGAAAAAAGCTTACTGCTATCGCTAGTTGTGACAAGAAATAGAGAAAAAATGATAATCATAACAAGAACAAAATTAACAATTTTAATCATATTTTTTACCTTAAAAAACAAATAAGATATTATTGTATTACTCTATGATTTAAGATTTAATACTTCACTTACAATACTTATATAGTTGTTTTTTTAACAGTTATTGAGTTTTTTTTTTTTCACGTTAGAGTAGTAAAAATAAATATCTTAGATTTTATAATTATTAAATGTCTCTTAAATATATGAATGTGCTGTATTTTTTGCCTTTTGGGTACGTAGAAAGGAGATGATGTAAATATATCTATTTTAAATTATTTTGTAACCTTTAATTAGTTACCTTTGATCCTTTGGACTACTTAGCTAGGAGTTTACTTAAAAAATTTATCAATAAAAAATTTATCTTCATTTTTTTTCTTCTAAATTTTGATCATTTTATTTTCTTTTATAATTCAAAAGTGAAAATAACAAAACACATTACTAAATCATTTTATTATCTTTTGTAATTCAAAAATGAAAATAACAAAACATTAATAATATATTTTATCATTATAATTGTCTCTTTATTAATCAATTTGTGAGAGTTAATGCCTTTAAGATGTAGTTCTTTTTTAAGGGTAAAATAAATATATAAATAGTAGGAAATTAAAAACTCATCAATTAAGTAAGAGTTAACTATTTAAATAGTATAAGAAGTAACATATTAAAACATAAAACTAAACAACTAAACAACTAAGGACTAAATAAGGAGACAATAAACCACATACAACTAAACAACTAAGGACTAAATAAAAAAAATTAGAATGTGGGGCATGATAATTTTTAGACCTAATTAGACATATTTCTAAAAAAAATTCACAATCAAAATTCAAATTTAATAAATGTGTTTTTTTTTTTGGTAAAATAAATGTGTTATTTTTTCATATATTACAATATGCAAACCAATTAAATTTTAATTAAAATATAATATATTACTTTAAATATTAATATATATTTTTTAAAAATAAAAATAATTATTTCTATAATTTTTTATTTAAAAAATAAATATTATAATCTATATGAAATCTAAATTTATTTAAAAAATACTAAAATAATATTACTACTATAATTTTTTGATTGAAAAAATAAATATTATCTCATATATTAAATACAAATTAATATTCATAGTCTATTAAAATATAACAGTGGTTTCAGCAAAATCAGTCCTTTTGCGCTAAATCAGTAAAAAGAAAGAAAAAGAGTTATATTACATTGTGTTAAATATGTCTAATTAGGTGTTATGTAGTAATAGATTATGCATATATCTAATACTAATTATTTTGGGTTTGGAGAATTATATTTGTAATATTAGTGTAAAATAATTTGGAATTTTCTCATAGAAAACATCACAACAAGTGATAGGAGCGGAACAAACTTAATAAATGTGTTACTTTTTCATATATTAACTGTATGCAAATCAATTAAATTTTATATCAAATATGATATATTACTTTAAATATTACTATGTATTTTTTAAAAATAAAAAAGTATTACTATAATTTTTATTGAAAAAACAAATATTATAACATTTATAAAATACAAATTAATTTATAAAATATTAAAATAATATTACTACTATAAGTTTTTGATTGAAAAAATAAATATTATCACATATATTAAACATAAATTAATATTCATAGTCTATTAAAATAGACTTAAATGTACTTTTGATTTCCCTATTTTTATGTTTTTTAAGTTTTTACTCTCTTATTTTAAAACCCAACTTTTTATCTCATTTTTGGTCTCTAAACTTTACCTCATTGGAGATATTGTTGGACCCCTTCCAATTTTGCATTGCTGTCAGTAATGATTAGAATTTAAAAAATATTTTTAATTATGTGGCATTGGTGACTGGGTTAATAAATTAATTAATATTTTTTATTAACTAACTAATTAATTAATAATTAGAGTTATGTTTTTATTTAATTTATTAGTCAAAATACCTACAAAGAAATACTTTTGGGCCTAGCTTTAATGGCCCACAGATGCATTTTTCAATTTAAGACAGTGCGCATGAGTTAGCAATATATACTCTTAGGTCTGCTTGGAAGAGTAGAAATTGCAAAGAGAGAGAAAGGGGAGAGAGAAGTACAAGAGAAGTGTGCTATTTATTCTGCTTGGCACATGTGAGAAATAGGGGAGAGAGAGAACAAAACAGAATGGGACCCACATGTTTTTTCTTCTTCCCAATTCACCAAAGAAATGATGAGAGAGTATAAAACTCAATATTTTCCTTTTTTGTCCATTCCTTCAAATAAAATATATTATTAACATAAGGGTGTTTTTGTGTTTTTAAAATTAAACATACTTCTTTCTCTTCTATTTCTCTTATACTTCTCTTATAACAAACAATATATAAAATCTACTCTATTTCTCATCTCTTTCTCTCTTCTTACATTCTTTCTCACCTCTTTCTCTCTTCTCAATTTCATCTAATAAAGAAAACGATGTGGGTAAACTTCTTAGATGTGTATTAATGGTTGGCTTTGAATTGAACATGGAGATGAAAAATATTAAAGTTCTCACATAGTTTGTTTATGAAATATATTTAGTGTTTATTTATACCTTGCAACACTTTTCTAAAATATATATTGGGTACCAGACTCATGTTGCAGCAAAATGGGTTTTGGGCTTTAATATTTTGGGTTTTGGGCTTTAATATTTGTTATACGAATTTTAGTCCCTCAAAAGTATTCCATTAATCAACTTAGTCTATTCCGTTAATTTTTAACTTTAAATATCTAAGATGGAGTAATATTATTGAGTGTCTTTCATGGACCCTATTTTTATAAAAAAATTAACCATTAGATCTAATTAAAAAAAAATCAAACGGTTGCAAACTGAAAGTCTATTAAATTTAACAATGAACTTCCAACACCAAATATCTTTTTTTATATTTATTCATCTTTTTCTCCTTCGTCTTATGTAGTTTGGATTTAGAGAAGTGTGTTCCATCATCTAGCAGTTTTTGTTTTTAGAACCAGATTATTTACTTTCATGTTTGCTTTAACTATTATGTCTCGGTGAACACTTGAATTTGGTTTCCATAACTTTCTTTTTTCAGAATTGTGTTTTCAGTCTATGGTGGTGCTTCTTTTAAATTGTTGGGCCCTTTACCCTAAATTAATTTTTTACCAGCATAAAACAAAACAAACGTAAATGCATGTGTGGTGTTTATGTGGTAATTTCACTATCTTGAAAGGTTGTTTCAATGATAATTTTTTGTGTGTGGTGTTTTAAAATTTTGAGTTTAATCATTAATTTTTTCTGGGTTTATTTTAATTTTTTCGGGGTTTTGATATGAATATATTTAAGGTGATGATGGAGATAAAGAAAGAGGAGAAGGAAGAAGATGAATAAATGTAAAAAAATATTAGGTGTTGGGGGTTCATTGTTAAATTTAATAGACTTTCAATTTTCAACCGTTTGATATTTTTATAATCAAATCAAATGGTTAATTTTTTTTTTAAAAATAGGGTCCATGATTGACACTCAATAATATTATTCCATCTTAAATATTTAAAGTTAAAAATTAACGGAATGGACTAAATTGTCTAGCGGAATACTTTTTGAGGGACTAAAATGTAACGTTTATTATATAAAGGACCAAAGTGAAAACTTGCATTAAATTAAAGGACGAAAAAAAGTATTAAGCCAAAATATATCGAATTAAAATTGATAATTTGTTATTTAAAAAAATATTAATTAATATATTAACCCAGTCACCAGTGCCACATCATTAAAAATATTTTTTATTTCAATTATTATTGAAAAATATACAAAATTGGAAGGGGACCAACAAAATCTCAAATGAGGTATAGTTTAGGGACTAAAAAGTTGAATTTTAAAATGGAAGGACTAAAATTTAAGAAATATGAAAATAGGAGAACTAAAAGTGCATTTAATCCATTAAAATATAATAACATATAAGTGGTTTCAACAAAATCAATCCAATTGTGCTAAATAAAAGAAATAAAATATAAGAGTCAGATTATATTGCGTTAGAAATATGTCTTAGTAATAAATTCTGCATATATCTAATACTAATTATTTTTGGTTTGGAGAATTATATTGTAATATTGGTGTATAACAATTTAGAATTTCCTCATAGAAAACATCACAACAACTGATATGGACGGAAGAAACATTTATGTGTTAATATTATTTACTAGTTTATAATTGAAACATGTGAATGTTATATATTAGTATATGAATGAATCTTAGTGGGGGCATATGCCCACATAACCATAAAAGTGGCTTCATCCCTCTATACAACCAAACTAAAAGTCTAGAAAAAGCACTATAGATGACAAAACAATAATAGAGGAAAAGAAACGCATCTTAACCTAACCAATACGGGATTCATGATTGATATTAGACTACCAAAACCATAAAATATCAGAACTAGAGTTAATATTAGAATTGTAGCTCACGTGTCAATTAAATGTTGAGGAAACACGAGAAAATGGGGTTTGAATTGGATTTCAAATATGATTTATGCGTCCTAAAAACAATAACAACAATGATGAAAATGACAAGGTATTTTTATCCTAGTTTACTGCAAACAAGGTTAATCCAGTCCACCCGCTAGAGACTTTGCATTCAAAACAATATTTATTCCAATAATCAAAATGATTACAATCTCAAAGACTAACTGTTAATGACTTCTCAAGGATTCTAACTAAACTTAGTCTCTTAAGGAATTACAACTCAATACTAATTTTCAACGACATCTTGAGGACAGAGACTATGCCTAGTGTCTCAAGGAATTCAATCAGAATTAGAATACAAAGATTGTGTGTTTACAAAAATACTTCTACATAAGCAGATACACAATGTGAATTTCAGACCTTGCACTTTAGAAAATATACAATGAAAAGCTCTAAATGTAAGGATGAATGTTTTTGCTCAAAATACTTCATGTTGAAGTTCTTTCACTTTTCTATTATGTTTCTCAGGGATGTTCTTTGTGAATATTTTATACAGTGCTTTGTACGTTCTTATTTCTTCACAATTCCTTGTCCTCTTAAAATAGATAGTGAATAATACCATTGAAGGATAAAAATGGAAGCATAATCAATTTCACAGTCGTAATAGTGGTATGACGTTATGCCGTAAAACATGGAGATTCGTTGGTAGCACAGTCCTTTAATGATTTAAGCAAATTTGTATTTTTAAGAGAACATTTGATTTTGTTGCTGTTAATGTTGTACTACTTATTACACATAGTAACGATTTAAGTGTTGAAACCCTGGGAGAGCGACAGTTTAGGGAATAGGACGAGTGCGTGGCCGACCGAGGAAGCAGGCGACGGTGTAGACACCTCCGGTGAGTGTTCGAGTCTTCACACCACAGTCAGAGCCCCAAAGTATAATCCAAACTCATAGAAGAGGTTCTAGCTCGCATAATGAAGAAAAACTTGAACCAGTTATAGAAGATAAACAAGAAGAAATTGAAGAGGAGACGACACAAGAATATAATCAACCTTGGGTGGACATCATTCGAGGTAACTGATTGCAATCTAACGGGCTTGATATTATCTATACTGCTTCCCACATTATAAATAGGGAAATTGAGGTAGTCATTGAAGAGCATGATATTCAATCGAAGATTAGGTTTTAGGAGAATTCATTGATTATGTTTTGGGGGTGAATTACCTATGAATGCTGTGAAGAAATTCATGCTTAATATATGGAATTTCGTTTCACTCCCTGAACTCTACTATAATTAGGAAGGTTATTTCATCAACAAAATGAAATCCAAAGTCGACAAGAAAGGGATCCTAATGAAAGGACCGTACATAATCTACTGCAAGCGGATGTTCTTACACTAATGGAAGCAGACTTCACATCCAAAGAAGATACGGTGAGAGTAATACCAATATTGGTTACTTTCCACTAATTTCCTCTACTATACTGGGGAGAAAGAAATATTGGAAAGATTGTGAATGCTCTTGGCAAGCCCATGATGACAGATAAATGTATGGCAAAAAAGTTAAGAGTATCCTATGGGCGTGTATTGATAGACATTGATATTACGCTTCAATTGAACGACCAAGTATACATAATGGACCCTCAAGAAAATAGATTCTATCAACCAGTGAAATACGAATAGAAACCGTTATTTTGCAAAAAGTACGGAAAAGTGGGACATGACTGTGCTCAGAAACGGCTCAAAACAACAGAGAAACAAAAGGTTTTGGTTGAAAAGACAAAACATGATAAGCCAATTGAAAGGTAAGAGTAATGTAAATTGAAGTGCTATAAAAACAAATAGTATAAGAAAGCGATGATAGAAATATAAAATGACAGGCTTTAAATTAGCACAAAAACTATTTTCAACAAATCTTCTAATAGACAATAAGAAGATAGTTTACATAATATTTTTTATACCTTATTTTAAAGCCATAACTATAGTCCATAAAATTTTAAAAAAAACTAAATAAAAATCAAACTATAAGATGTCAATACCATAACTAGGGACAACTTATTTAATATTATAGGATCTGATCATCATTTCATATGCGAAGTCATTCAAACACACAAACACGTTTCGAAAATACAGATAGGTATAAAAGGAGTCTTGCAACCACTAGGTAGACAATCATCATCACTCTCACAGTACACTATAGTTGTAAAAAAAGAGAATAAAAGTTAATATTGCTAAAATAGGATAAAATATTAAGTAAGTAGCAAATAAGAAATTTTGAAAAGAAAAAAAGTTACCGCCAACGCTCGTTGTGACAAGAAATAGAGAAAAAATGATGATCATAACAAGAACAAAATTAACAATTTTAACCATATTTTCTACCCTAACTAACAAATAAATATAAATTTATTTTAAAAAATACTAAAATAATATTACTACTGTAATTTTTTGATTGAAAAAATAAATATTATCACATATTAAATATAAATTAATATTCATAGTCTATTAAAATATAAAAACGTATAAGTAGTTTCAACAAAATCAGTCATGTGTGCTAAATCAATAAAGAGAAAGAAAAAAAAAAGTCAGATTATATTGCGTTAGAAATATGTCTAATTAGGTGTTACGTAGTAATAGATTCTGCATATATCTAATACTAATTATTTTTTATTTGGAGAATTATATTGTAAAATTGGTGTATAACAATTTGGGATTTTCTAATAGAAAACATCACCATAACTGATAGGAGCGGAACAAAGTTAATATATGTTATTTTTCGGAAAAAAAATTTAAATAACCAGGTTTAATAAAAAAATTACAAAAAAAAATCATGTTTTCGGGGTATTTATCAAAATGTCTAGGTTTGGGACACCGGAAAGGTGTATGCGCCAAATGAAATGGCGCATTCATGTGTTACTAGCCAAATGGTTTGGCGCAAACACCTAAATTTTAGGGCAAAACTTTTGTAGCCAATTCAATTGGCGCATAAGTGCAACATCCCACACATAGGCGCCATTTCATTTGGCTCTTATGTGTTGGGTTTTTTTTTTTAAAAATAATCCCTTTTGGGTGTTTTCGCGCAAAATTTTTGATTCTGATCTTTTATTTTCGTAAAAATGTCTAGTAAATCGCGTTCGTAAAATTCTTATTAACCCTAAATAATGTTTGCGTTGTCGATTTCGGTTTTTTTACTAAAGCACATTTTATTGATGAAAGACTAAGGAAAGGTTACAAGAGGTGGTAAGCGAAATTGATACATTGTCGTAAAAGAAAAATACAAAGTAGATTAAACTTGCGACGAGGTCGAGCCACGATTAGGGCATCTTTTTCTATTGCGCCCCACCTGACGACAAATGCTGCATTTTCTTTCCATTTTGTCGTGGACGTCCATTTCGGTTCTAATCCGCGTACTATTGGGGCGACCCTTTTTCTTTTGCCGCATTGCGTAGTTATGCCAAACTTAGGGATGTCAATGGGGCGGGGCGGGGGCGGGGGATACATTTCCATCACAATCCCCGCCCTCGAATTTATTCCCCATCCTCACTTCGGGTCCCCACTACGGGGGAAATTTCTCCCCCATCCCCGTCCCCGCGGGTCCCCACGGATCCCCGCGGTTCATGCGGAGATCCATAAACATGATTTTTTATTTATTATTTTAAATCAAATTAATAGTAAAAGCTTCAAAAACTAACCACAAAAAATTTAGAAATTATTCCTTTATGATAAATATATTGTTTTAACAATATTTAATCTATAATATTTAGTGTCATGACCACCAAAATTTCAAGCAAAAAAAATTGAAATAATCATTTAGATCCCACTCTTTTACAAACAATACATATATATTTTTAATTTTTATATAAGATTAATCATATGAAATGAAAAATAAACTTACATAATAATTTAAAATTATACATAAATTCAGGACATTATGCTATTTTAGGCGGGGCGGGGATTCCACGGGGCGGGGGATATTTACGCCACCCCCGTCTCCGAAGTGTCTTCGGGGTGACTTTGTTCCCCATCCCGGTCCCCGTGGGAGGAAAATTCCCCGTCTTTGGGGCCCCAAACGGGGAATTCCCACGGGGAACCCTGCTAACGGAGGCAAGTTGACATCCCTAGCCAAACTACCTCCCCATCATACTCAGGCCAGTAATCCTCCTTGGCTACCACTGGAAATGCAGCACTGTAAACTCGGAGCAATGTTTAAGTCTTGTAAATTGGAGACAGTAGTGATTTTGCGTTGCGGTGCGCAAATGCACATGCAGCTATGACATGTGAGCAAGGCATACGAAAAGCTTGAAACCTTCCACAGTCGCACCAATCTTCGTCTAGCAGAACCCTATATTGTTGTCTTGGCAAACCCTCATTGTGGTCAATTGTTTAGCGTACACTGAACATGCGGTTGAATCGGTCGAAAGAAGTTACTTGATGAGTGTTTGCTTTTGTCGATTGCTCTTGCATAAATTTCATGCAACTATCACTTAACAGTTGACCAAATTGTCTAACATCACCCCACTTCCTTCCGATTGCTCTAGGAATTTTGTTATGTTTTCTTTAATCAATTGTTGTCGATGTATCGTTTCTCTTAAATTAATGAAACTTGCTATTTTCGGTTATTATATATAGCTCAGTTGTTTCGATTTCGAATAACCGATGTCAATCTAGGGTTTTCTAAATGTAATTATAAAAACTAAAAAAAATATAAAATAAAGGAAATGGACTAATGCGCAATTCCATTTGGCGCCAACACTTAGAAAAATAGGGTTAGCCAAATGGTTTGGCGCATGCACACTTTTTCAATACCTATGCGCCATTTTAGTTGGCGCATCAACCTACCCGGGATCCCAAACCTAGACATTTTGGTAAATACCCCGAAAACATTTTTTTTGTAATTTTTTTATTAAACCTGGTTATTTAAATTTTTTTTCTTATTTTTCATATATTAACAATATTCATACCAATTAAATTTTATATCAAATATGATATATTACTTTAAATATTACTATGTGTTTTTTAAAAATAAAAAATTATTACTATATTTTTTATTGAAAAAATAAATATTATAACATAAATTAAACACAAATTAATTTATAAAATATTAAAATAATATTGTAACACCCCAAATTTACCCAACAATTATATTAAAATTAATTTACCCACGGTAAGGGAAACATCATTCAGAAGGGGTGAGATATCGAAAAATATAGACAAAAGTATGATAATTAATATGTTAAAATTAATTATCATACAAAATTATCACTTTACAGCTTTCAGACGACAGCTATAACAACAATTTAAAACAGTACAGTTATAATAACAAAATCAACAACAACACAATAATAGTTATAACAACTATTTTTCATCTTCCAGGCGGTACCTGTCACAACAAGTCATTAGCATAACAACTTATAATTACAACTTCACATTATCACAATTTACTACACATCGTCATATTCAACAACAACTCAAGTCACATCACGTCACAATTAAATCACACTCATGCCACATATAATGAGACTCTACAATTGCACATGCATGTGGTACCCAAGGCTTCAGCCCCCATCGCTTGCTAGTTAACAGAGGCATCAAGGCATAAGCCTTCGTCACTAATTTGCCAATCCAGGCCGTCACCAAAAATGCATATGTATATGAATGCAACAAACACACACAACAAACAACATCATCGTCACAAAGGCATAAGCCTATATCGCCGATATACCAATAAATAGATAGGTATACATCGTCACTGAAACATCTTGCAACTTCGCATAAACAACAACAATATACACATCGCTCAGAAATCACAAATTAATAACAACACAACATACTCATCATAATTCACAAAACAAGCCGATCACAATCACCTACTAGCATATACGAACTACCTCTACAATTTTCAATTAATTACGGATAACTAAATACACCCTAATCCCACATACAATTATCATATTCCGGGTTATATAATTTGAACCCCACCCTACCTTGGTAAATATGGACTCTTTCACCATAGCTCTAAGTTTTTCTCAAAAAGAAATCCTTTCTAACATCAATTGGAGACACACCTAAAAACCAGTTCGGGAATCAGCTTATCAGACGAACTCAAAACCCTCAAAATCAAAATCACTCCGGTCAGAACTTATCTCTATGAGTCACGAACATTGTGTCCACGTACCGTAACGATCCAACGGCTGGATTGAGAGATATGCCCGATTTGCCAAGGTGACTCTATGTTGAAACTTGCTGCGAAAATTAAGGCTTCCTCCATAATTTTCTTCTTCTCTCAAGTGCTCCTCCCTTGTTTCTCTTCTCTCTTCTATTTTTCCTTTCTCCCCAAAAATGAGTTATGAGACTCCAACTCTAAAACCCTAATTTTTTACTCTTACTATCTCTTTTCTCTTAATGGGCTTAATCCATAATCCATCTATTATGTTTCTACTATTAAGGCCCAATTAACTATATCTCTCATACAACTTAATTAACCCAAATAACACAAACAAACATACAATTAAATATTCCAAATAATTATTATATCACATAATAACTAAATAAATAAATGAATATTAAAAATACCAAATAGTATAATTACTAATATAATTAATAAAAATATTAATAAAATTGGGATGTTACAAATATTACTACTGTAATTTTTTTATTGAAAAAATAAATATTATCATATATTAAACATAAATTAATATTCATAATTTATTAAAATATAGTAACATATTAGTGGTTTCAACAGATTCAATCCAATTGTGCTAAATAAAAAAAAAAGAGTCAGATTACATTGCGTTAGAAATATGTCTAATTAGGTGTTATGAAGTAATAGATTCTGCATAGGTTAAATTACTTCCAAGGTTCTTTAAGTTATTTAATTGTAACAATTTGGTCCTTCATGTTATTTTCGCTACAACTAGATCCTTTATGTTATCCTTTTTTATCCGAGAATATGTGTTAATTGTGGATGCAATTATTTTGAGGATGTAAAAATGATGAAGTGTTTCCAAAAACACAACAATCAACATTTCTAAATGATTAAAATGAGAGATGAAAGGAGGCAGATATAACCCAAAAGGACCTAGTTGTTACAAAAAAAATTTGAAGGACCAAACTGTTACAATTAAATAACTTAAAGGACCTTGAGAGTAATTTAACCATTCTGCATATATCTAATACTAATTATTTTTGGTTTGGAGAATTATATTGTAATATTGGTGTATAAAAATTTAGAATTTTCTCATAGAAAACATCACAACAACTAATAGGGGCGGAAGAAACACTTATGTGTTAATATTATGTACTAGACTATGATTGAAACATGTGAATATTATATGTTAGTATATGAATGAAATTTAGTGGTGGTATATGCCCACATAACCATAGAGTGGCTCCGTCCCTCTATACATCGAAACTAAAAGTCTAGAAAAAGCACTACCGAGGAAAAACAATTATAGAGGAAAAGAAATCTATGTTAACCTAACCAATAAGGAATTCATGATTGAACTCGGACTACCGAAACCATAAAATATCAAAACTAGAGTTAATATCATAATTGTAGCTCATATGTCAATTAAATGTTCAGGAAATACGAGAAAAAAGGGATTGAATTGGATTTAAAATATGATTTACGCGACCCAAAAACAATAACAACAATGTTAAAAATGACAAGTTATTTTTATCCTAGTTTACTGCTAACAAGGTTAATCCAGTCCACTCGCTAGAGTGATTTTGCATTCAGAACAATATTTTATTTCAATAATCAAAATTATTACAATTTCAAAGACTTACTGTTAATTACTTCTCAAGGATTCTAACTAAACTTAGTCTCTTAATAAATTACAACTCAAGACTAGTTGTCAATGACTTCTTGAGGCTTCAGACTATACCTAGTCTCTCAAGGAATTCAATCAGAGTTAGAAACAAAGATTGTGTGTTTACAAAGATACGTCTAAATAAGTGGATACACAATGTATATTTTAGGCCTTACACTTTAAAAAATATACAATGAAAAGATCTAAATGTACGGATGAATGTTTTTGCTCAAAATACTTCTTGTTGAAGTTCTTTCATTTTTCTATTATGTTTCTCAGGGATGTTCTTTGTGGATATTTTATACAGTGCTTTGTGCGTTCTTATTTCTTCATAATTTGTTGTCCTCTTAAAATAGATAACGAATAATATCATTGGAGGATAAAAATGGAAGCATCATCAATTTCACAGTTGTAATAGTGGTACGAGGTTGTGCCGTAAAACATGGAGATCCATTGGTAGCATAGTCCTTTAATGATTTCAGCATATTTGTTTTTTAACAGAACATTTGATTTTAATGCTATTAATGTTGTACTATTTATTACACATAGCAACGATTTAAGTGCTGAAACCCTAGCAGAGCCGCGATTTAGGGAAAGGGACGAGTGTGTGGCCGGCTGAGGAAGCAGGCGACGACGCAGACACCTCCGGTGAGTGTTTGGGTCTTTACACGGTAATTAGAGCCCCAAAGTATAATGCATACTCATAAAAAAAGTTCCAGCTCGCATAACGAAGAAAAACTTGAACCAGTTCTAGAAGATAAACAAGAGGATACAACATAAGAACATAATCAACCTTGGGTGGACATCGTTCGAGGTAACCGATTGCAATCCAATGGGATTGATTTTGTCTATACCGATCCCCACATTATATATGGGGAAATTGAGGTAGTCATTGAAGAACATGACATTCAATCAGAGATTAGGTTTTGGGAGAATTCATTGATTATGTATGTTTGGGGGGGTGAATTACCTATGAATATTGTGAAGAAATTCATGCTTAATATATGGAATTTCATTTCACTACCTGAACTCTACTATAATTAGGAAGGTTATTTCATCAACAAATTGACATCCAAAGCCGACAAGCAAGCTATCCTAATGAGAGGACTGTACACAATCTACCGCAAGCCGATGTTCTTACACGAATGGAAAGCACTATTCAAAGAAGATGCAGTGAGATTAATACCAATATTGGTTACTTTACTCCAATTGCCTCTACTATACTGGGAGAAAGAAGTATTGGAAAGATTGTAAGTGCTCTTGGCAAACCCATGATGACGAATGAATGTATGACAAAAAATTTAAGAGTATCCTATGCGTGTGTATTGATAGACATTGATATTATGCTTGAATTGAAAGACCAACTATACATAAGGGACCCTCGAGGAAACAATTTCTATCAACCAGTGGAATACGAGTGGAAACCGCTATTTTTCAAAGAATGCAAATAATGGGACATGACTGTGCATAGAAACGACTCAAAACAATAGAGAAACAAAAGGTTTGTGTTGAAAAGACAAAACAAGATAAGCCAATTGAAAGGTAGGAGTAATGTAAATTGAAGTGTAGTAAAAACAAATATTATAAGAAAACGATGATAGAAATATAAAATGATAGGCTTTAAATTAACACAAAAACTATTTTCGACATAAATATGTAAAATATTCTAATAAACAAAAAGAAGATAGTTTACATATTTTTTTATACCTTATTTTAAAGCCACAACTATAGTCCATAAAATTTGAAAAAATAACTAAATAAAAATCAAACTATAAGATATCAATACCATAATTAAGGACAACTTATTTAATATTATAGGATTTGATCAACATTTCATATGTGAAGTCATTCAAACACACAAACACTTTTTGAAAACACATACAGGTATCAAATGATCTCTGCAACGATATTGTTGACAATCATTATCACTAGAACAGCTACGATATTGATCCACTATAGTAGAAAAAGAGAATAAAAGTTAATATTGCTAAAATAGGATAAAATATTATGCAAGAAGTAAAGAAGAAAATTTAAAAAGAAAAAAAAGTTACCGTCAACGCTGGTTGTGACAAGAAATAGAGAAAAAATGTTGATCATAACAAAAACAAAATTAACAATTTTAACCATATTGTCTACCGTAACAAATAAAATATTATTGTATTACTCTCTTATTTAAGATTTAATACTTCACTTACAATACTTATATAGTTGTTTTTTTAACAGTTATTGAGTTTTTTCCACACAGTACTTGTAAAGTTGTAAAAATAAATATCTTAGATTTTATAATTATTAATTGTCTCTGAAATATATGAATATGTTGTATTTTCTGCCTTTTAGGTACGCAGAAAGGAGGTGTGGGAAATATATCTATTTAAAATTATTTTAGGGTTAATGAACTTTTTCGTCCCTTTAAATATTTCGAATTTCGTTTTTAGTCCCTCCAAAATTTTCCTTCAAGAAATCGTCCCTTCAAAATTTTTCTTCTGAACTATTGGTCCCTAACGTCAAATTTCGTAGCTAATCGGTGGTTAAAGTCGTAGCTGATTTCTAGCAAATTTGACGTTAGGGACCAATAGTTTAGACAAAAAATTTTGAAGGGACGATTTCTTAAAGGAAAATTTTGGAGGGACTAAAAATGAAATTTGCAATATTTAGAGGGACCAAAAAGTTCATTAACCCATTATTTTATAACCTTTAAATAGTTACCTTTAACCCTTTCGGGCAATTAGCTAGGACTAGGAGTTCAAATAAAAAATTTATCATCATTTATTTCTTCCAAATTTTGATCATGTAATAGTTTATCATTATAAATGTCTCTTTATTAATTAATGTGTGGAAGTTAATGTCTTTAACACGTCATCCTTTTTTAATGGGAAAATAAATATAGACTTTTATTGAAAATAAATAAATATATAAATATTAGAAAATGAAAAACTCATCAATTAAATAAGAGTTAACTATTTAACTACTACAAGAAGTATCATACCGAAACGGAAAAAAATCTAACAGAATACAGAAAAATAAGGAGACAATACAAATTCTGTGTAGTAGAGGAAGCGAACCCAATTCTAAACCGTATTCTTTTTGAAAACATTAGTGAGGAGGATAGTGGGTGGCTTGAAAAAACTTTTCAAAAGGAGGAGATAAAGGAAGCTATTTGGGGTTGTGGTGGATCCTAAAACCCAGGGCCAAATGGTTTTTCTTTTCATTTTATAAAGAGATGTTGGCTCTTTCTAAAAGAAGATTTTGTGCGATTCTTTGATTATTTCTATGTGGGTGGAGAGCTATCTAAGACAGTTTCATCTTCTTTTTTGGCTTTGGTTCCTAAGTCTTCCAATCCATTATCGTTGGATGATTATAGGCCTATTGGCTTGGTGGGATGTATGTATAAAGTGCTAACTAAAATTTTGGCGGGACGATTGAAATGTATCTTGAATTCTATTATCTCTCAAAGTCAAAGTGCTTTTGTTCCTGATAGACAACTTCTTGATGGGTTTTAGTGGCAAACGAAGTTGTTGATTATTCTAGAAAAGAGGGTGCCTCTTGAATCCTCTTCAAAGTTGACTTTGAAAAAGCGTACGATAGAGTTTCATGGGACTTCCTTCGTTACTTGCTAGTGAGGTCGGGGTTTGGGGTGAGATGGAGGAAATGGATGGAGATTCTTATTTTAAAAAGAAACATGTCGATGTTGGTTAACGGAAGTCCAACAAAGGAATTTGTAGTTAAGAGAGGTTTACGACAAGGATACCCATTATCGCCTTTCCTCTTTGTAATAGTGGTGGAGGCTCTCACTAGGTTGGTTAGAAAATCGATTGAAATTGGTGAATTTGAGAAATTTGTTATTAAAAGGAGTTGTAGTGTGGATATTCTCCAATTCGCGGACGATACTTTTTTGGTAGGAAATGGGACTTGGAAGCATGTGAAGGCTTTGAAGACCATGTTGAGAGCCTTTGAACTTGTTTCGGGACATGGTATTAATTTTCATAAAAGCAAGTTGATTGGTATTAATGTATCGACTAACTTTCTAGAAGCCGCCGCTTTTTATCTTTCTTGCAAAATTGAAGAGAGTAATTTAACCTTTCTTAGAATTCCAATTGGCATGACTCCTAGGAAGGAATCATCTTAGACTCCTCTCTTGACCAAGATGAGAAATTGTCTAGTGGGACGGAAGAATCGCTTTCTCAATCTTGGAGGTAGGGTCACTCTTTTGAAATATATTTTGAGTTCTCCCGCCATATTTACTTTATCCTTTTACAAGATGCTAAATAAAGTGGTTAAAGAATTTACTAAGATTCAAAGTAACTTCTTATGGGAGGAGTGGACGACAAAAGGAAGATTCATTGGGTGAGTTGGAAAGTTGTAACTTTATCTTATCTGAAGGGGGTTAGTGATAAAAGACATAGCCGATTTCAATCTCGCTCTTCTAAACAAATAGAGATGGAGAATTATGCAAGGGCATAAATCTTTGTGGTATGATGTTTTGAAGACTCACTATGGTGATTTATCTATGCTTATTTTTTATGGTGGAGATTCTTATAGGTGCACATCTTCTTCTTTTTGGTGGCAATATGTTCTAAAGGTAGGACTTTTGTCTTATTCTTATAAGGAGCCTATTGTTTCTAATTGTCGTTTCTCTAATGGAAATGGTTTTCTAACTCCTTTTTGGGAAGCTTGTTGGTTAGATAATGTTAGTCTGAAGGAGGCTTTTCCGAGGCTTTATTTGGCTTCTTCTTAAGAAAGTATCGGTGATGGGTATGGGAGGTTTGTGCGATGGTGTATGGAAGTGGGGTGATTTGCGCATTTCCGATCTGTTATTACGGGGATGAACATTTTACCAATTTTCATGGAGTTCATGGGGGTATTTAGAGTCTTTTGGAGGTGTGTTTGATGTAAAGGATTCAGTTTTTTGGTCTCTTGATCCAAAAAGGGGTTTTACGGCTTCCTCTTGTTACTCGCATTATGCTCTTTTGCGTACTCCTTTTGGGCCTATTAATAGGTGTGATGGGGCTTTGGAATTTGTTTGCAAGATGGAGGTGTCGTTCAAGATTAAAGCTTTCAGATGGAGACTTTCTGTTAATAGATTACCCACCAAAGATCTATTGAGAAATAGAGGTATTAACTTTACTTTACCTAACTTAAATTTCATTTTTTGTGATTATCACTTGGAAAATAGGAACCATATATTTTTTATATGTGATGTGATTAAGATTTTTTGGAGGGAGATAACCTCTTGGGTGTATTTTCCGGGTTTAGTGGAGGATGAGTGTCTTTTGTCTTTTATGGAGTGACACTCTTTTGGCTGAGTAAAAAAGATTAAAGAAGACAAATTGGGGGTGTTTTGGTTAGCCACTTCGTGGGTTATTTGGTTGACAAAGAATGGATATTGCTTTAAGAATGAGGTTTGGAACATTAACAACATGGTTTGGAATATAAAATGTTTGGTTTGGAAGTGGTCTTCCTTTGGCGATACTACTCACTCCCCAACTATAGTTTTT
This sequence comes from Vicia villosa, assembly GCF_029867415.1. Lineage (NCBI taxonomy): Eukaryota > Viridiplantae > Streptophyta > Magnoliopsida > Fabales > Fabaceae > Vicia > Vicia villosa. Next base: position 87,893,737 of record NC_081185.1, on the reverse strand, counting down.
ACGATTTTCGCAAAAACCCTTGGTCTTTTATGTCGTAACCTTATTTGGTTTGTAATCTCGTTTTTTTTGTCGGTTGTTGGCCGTCTTTGTGTATCAAGGTTGGAGAACCTTTAGTTCTCCATTTAATTTGATTTCTTGCTTACACAAAAAAAAGGAGACAAAACAAAATAAAAATAAAAAACACTATAGAGGAAACACCAATAATAAAGAATAAGATACTCATCTAAAACTAACCTATAAGAGACTCAGGATAGATCTAGGACTACCAGGACCACCAACAAATAAATAGAGATCCTAAATCACAAAACAATCTATGAATCAGATCTAAACTTTTGATATGCTATTTGTTAAGATTTATGATACCGTTTTAAAACCGGCCAGAGAAAGAACACATGAGTTTGCATATGACTTACTAAGAAACAAGTTCCGAACAAAAAAAATATTCTTCTCCTCCACCTCTTTGCATGACAAATCATAAAAAACCACCTATAATTTAAACTATATCTCATAAAGAGAGAAACATCTCAAAAAGAATTCTAAGATCCTAGGAAGAAAAACCAACCACCAAAACCACTAAAAGTCTTATACCACACAGACAAAGCTAAACAACAAGTGAAAAAATATGAAATTAATTCTATCAAGTCCCCACTCATGATTCAAGATAATTAGATGATCAACTATAACATTCCACTTGAAAAGATTTTCTCTAGTGTGAAGTTTTGATGAAGACAAAAATATAATCAATGAAGAAAAAAGGTTGAAGTCTAGCTTAATCAAATTTCAAGATTGTAAAAGTCATTGCATGTTGGATTAAAAGAAATTTATTAGAAGATGTACAGGAAGTGTATTCAATTAAAATTCACATTAGTATATCCATAGATGCTCAGAAAATTATTCATCTTTTCATCTCTAATGTTCATAAGCATTCATGGATCAAAACCACTTAATTCAACCATTTCCAAAGCATATTTTAAAAAATTTATAGTGATGTAACCGAATACACAAATCACGTAACCGATTACACGTTCATTTTGTATGTTTTAAATTTTTTAAAATGTTCTACACTTTTTAAGCCAGATAACCCGTTACTCGATTTAAGAAACTGATTACATGACTGTTGCTGTTTGAAATTTAATAGTCATTCTGCATTTTTTGTATCAGGTAATTGTTTACCTGATTTAAGAAAACAAGTACAAAATGCAAAATTATGTCTTTTCATGAACCATTATCATTCTAAAGTATTGTAAAATTTCACGGAAATGTCTTATACTTGTGCATCTATTCTTAAATGTTTCTTAGGATGTATTTAAGACAAAATACATCAGTTTCCGAATTACCTCTTTCATTAAATTTTCACTACTACAAATAATATATTCTTTGACAAAGTTTTCATCTTGTTCAACAAATAAGAATAATTCCTAGGTGAACCGTGTTAAATTGTTTATTTTTAAATACAATATATTGTCTCGGTTTTATTTAACATTGAGGTAATAGATATATCAGGGACCTCGCATCGAGTCCTAGTTACATTATTTTAGTTGTCGTCTTTCCCCCCTTTTCCCTTTTATTTATTTATTTTGAATTACGAAATATATATTTGTTGGAAGAAAAATAAATACTTGATAAAAAATTAAATTAATTCTTTATTAAAAAAAATAGATTTCATTAAATTATTTTATAAAATGTATCATTGTTTCAAATGATCCTTATTTTTTGATTTTTTTTTTACTTTTAAATTTGTCTTATCCCTCGGTTATTTTTCCCAAAATATGGCATTTTTCTGTTCTTTTTTTAAATCTATATATTCCCTCAGTTGGTTTTGTTATGAGATGTGAAAATTTCTTTTGCATGTATATGTCACATAACTGGACTCTATCTGTTCATTTATCATTTAACACTCATTTCATCTTCATTCTCTTAAAAAAACTAGACGATTTTCAATTCCATCGAAACTCCGTAAATTCATATTGCATCATATCTTCCAACAAACTTACGTGTTCATACATAAACTCTTCCAACCAAACTCGAATGAAACTTCGTTATCACATTTTCGGTATGTAACTCATTTTATCAATACACATAACTAATAAATGTTTGGTTTTGATGTTGTGAAGTTATTTTGATTATGTTGAGAGAAATTATTCTGCTTATGTTGATAAAAATTAGTTTGGTATTTAGTGTTGTTGTTGATAAAAGTTCAGTTGTACCATGTGTAGTATAATAAAATGTCGATGTTGTTGGTTTTATTTAAAGTTAAATGTTCTTAGGGAGTGTTGATGTTATGTTAAATAAAATGTTAATGTTATTGGTTTTGTTGATGTTATTGAGTAGTATAATTCTTGTTTAAAGAGAGATGGTCAATTCGACCAGCACATCCCATACAACCTCTGTTAAGACTAAAGGTAAAGGTAATTTTAGAGGTGGTACAATGATGACCAAGTTGTCAAAATATCATAAAAGCGATGTTAGTTATCCGGTTGATTTTTGTACAGGAACTGGTAAGGCTTATGATAAAAAAGCTGATAATTTTAAGAGTTATGTGGCAAAACAAGGTAGAAGCAAATTATTATTTTGATAGATAATTAGAACAAAGTATCTAGTGAATTGAAAGATCAAATAATGACTGGTATTATGATATTTATTTTCGATTTTATGATTTGTTTTGTAAGTATAAATGACCATTTATTTTATTTTTGTTTATTGTTCCAAACAATGATAAGTGTCAAAATGTCGTTATCTTGAGTATTTAATTGTGGCACTTACCAATTCTATTGTTTTGGCTTTTGTAATAAAATTCCAACTTTTGTGTAAATATTCGTATTCTTGAGTTTTTATTCATTTTGTGTACCGTTTGATAGTTTTCCTTTATTTTATAGGTATTTATACATATCGGAGCCTCGAGGAATAAAGTGTAGAAGGCACGACTTTGATTTCATAGTTTTGGAGCAATAAAATGAAAATCATGCAGAAGCTTGCTTAGCCGCCTTCAAGCCCGCTTCCATAGGCTCAAAATAAGGATGAAAAAATTATCAATTTGTTTTCCATTTAATCATATTTAGATAGAGCATTGAATAAGATTTCCAATGCTTCAAACCAGACGAAATTCAGAGTTAGGGTTCTCAAGTTATGGCGAAAACAAAATTTGATTTTTTCTGCTACTCGCTAAGCGAGATTGAATGAGACAACAACTCGTCAAAAGGGAAAAAATCACATTTTTTAGGTTATGTTTTGGGGTATTTGTTTCCAACTCATCAAACTATCATTTTTAGGTTAAATTAGGTTAGAAAACAACTATGGAGCTTGAATTTGGATGATTGGAGGTGGATTGAGCGTCGAACGGAGCTGACAAATCGAGAGATTTTTGGTTCATTTCTCTTCCTCTTTGTGTTTTCTCTTATAGTTGGGTTTTGCGTATGTATTTACTTTCAACTCATGTATATTTGTCGCCCATGGCGTTATATAAAACTTGCTTTATAAATCTGTGTTGATTGTTGTCTTAGATTGTTGCCCTGTGCTCAGGATTTCGGTTGCTTTAGAGATAAACTTCTTGAATCCTTATCTAGGATGATTATCTGTTAGTTTATGAACTCTTGAGATAGATTTAGAGCTAACAATCACTTGTGTATCTGTCTTTAATGCTTTCGTGTTTGAGTGACCCGTGAGAGATCGCCGACGCGAGAATATGGATGTTCTCGCAAATTTGTGTTAGAGATAAGCTTGGTTGTGATATTGTCTCGTAGGTGCTTCTGAGATGAACACTGATGTGAGAGATATGTGATGACATTGACGAGTATCGTAGGTTGGGTATAACTAGTCGATAAGTTTAAGTTTGTGAAAAGTAGATTATATGTAAAGCTTGATAAGTCGTTTCTTTCCGAAGAAGAATTATTTTGTGTTAATATTTACTTTTCCGTTTTTACGCTTTTCTTCATTCAAACCCGAGTTCGGAACCATATAAATTGTTGTATGGCACTCTCACCATCTCATTGGACACGATAAATCTCGGAGTAATATTTCCAAATCTTTTGTTGCTTGCCCTGCACTCACATAAACAATAAGCTAAAAAAGAAATGGATTTCCTATTGTTCAGTTGCGGAACCAGAAATAGAGATAATTATGGAAATTGTGGTGGACCGAGGTTTCCTGAGCTATACGACAATGAGGCTTAGTGGATCAAAGGTTGCAATCTCGGTGTTTCTAGAATCAAATGTGTTGATCTTAAATCATCATTCTTACTCTCTGATGCAACAAATTAGAAAAGGGGGAGGGAGTACCTGCATGGTAACACTCTAACATCAAATTCAGTTTCGGAATCAAGAAAGTGGTAGTGAAAGTGGAGCTTAGAGATTGTGTACCTGAAAATACTTTGTGAAAGTATTTATACCTTAGGTCTAACGGATCAGGTTGGATAAATGGGCCTCATGTTATTGGGAACTTTGGTCGGCACGAAGCAATGTATCATTAGTCTTTGGTCGACACAGAACACATATGTTGGTGAATGTTGAAGGGGCTTTAAAACAAAACTCACAAGAGCCTCCATATGTGATGTATAAACTTATTAGGAATAACACTTTAGAGAAGTTTGTCAAGTCTCGGAACACTTCTGAATTCTTGTCTAAAAACCAAAATGGAAAGGAGAAAAGGGCAACAAATATCAATCCATATAGATTGTCTCCTAGAGAATACAAAAAACTGGAACAAATAGTGATTAAAGAAAAATGAAAACAAACTGAACTAGAGTCGGGAGATCCTTCTAGAAGCCTCGATCTCAACCTATCTCCACCACCTCACCATGAGGAATGGAAGAGAGCACGTCAAAGACCATGAGGTGAATTCACATCAGAGGCTACACATAAAGTTGTTGAAAACATTGTAAGTAGATAGTATTTTCAATATTACTTATTTTAGTTTCAATTTAGTAAAGATGAAATTTTATTAGTGTTGTAGGATTTCCTGGTTGAAAAATTCAAAGATGGTACTTCTGTTCCACTAGAACGTTATGATATATTGGTAGAAGTAATTGAAATAGAGAAGCATGAGTTAGAAACATATGTTGGATAATTTCTCTAGAGGAATTAAAAATTCATGGGTTAAGATATTAAATTTATTCATATACATGTAATTTTTTTTATAGTTGTTAAGTTAATGTTATTGTTGTTAGCTAGTAAAAGATTTATGTTGTTGTTTTGTGGAGATTGAATCTTTAATGTTGTTTTTGTTGGGTTATCTTTAAATTTTGTTTAAGTTATGGGTGTTTAAGGACCTAACACCATTCCAACAAGAAGATATAAATGACACCCAATCACGTTGATCCAATTGCTTCCTATATTTTTATGAATAATAACAACAATAGTTTTTCTTGATTGTTGTAAACATTATGTATAAGTTTTTCTTAATTATTGTAAGCATTATGTATAAGTTTTTCTTGATGGTTATATTTTCAAATATGTATATAGGTTATCTTTATGTACCATTTTGGATATGTGTATTATTAGGTTTAGTTGCAAATTTCGTAAACAATGTATTTAGGTATTTTGTGTATATTTGGTTTTGTTAGGTTATAAAATAAAAGTTATGATTTTGTCATAAAATTTATATAAAGGTGTTCCTACGCGAAAAAACACAGAGTCGCCATTGAACTTTATTTATCCCAAAGGGAAGGGGAAACATCAAGAAAACCCTAAAGAATCGATAAGATGGTCTCGCAACCAAAACTCGGTACGGAAGTCGGTTATACAAGGGGAAGGTATTAGCACCCCTCACATTTTTTGTACTCAACAGGATCCATTTTGTGTGTTGTTTCTAAGGGTATTGTTATCTAAGGGTTTACTTGCTAAGAAAGGGTGAAACGAAGGTTTTAAATTAGTGTGCTCGCCAAAATTTCTTGAACCATGTGCCTATGTATCCTCATAGTGCAATAAAGAAGTCCGAGCTTCGTAGTTCTTCTAGAAAATGTTTGATTCGTTAGATGTTTTTTATGGACAATGTTAAAGTTCACATTCTAGCATTAGGTCTTATGGCTTATGCGTTACATGTGTTACGGTAGAATGGAAGTAACACATCATTTTCGAAAATGTTTTAAGTAGGAAGTGTAACACTCCAAAATTTAGAATTATTTATTTAATTGATTATTTGTGAATTATTGGTCAGTTTGTGTGACATATGATGACATGTGTGTGATGTGTTGTGGGGTAGTGTTAAATTAAAGTGATCACTAGAAATTACTTAGATTTAATAATTTTAGTTTATGTTATTAGAATAATAATAATAATTGAGTTTTTATATAGATTTATAATAATGATAATAATAATAATAATAATAATAATTAAAATTAGAATATTAGAATAATAAAGTGAAAAGGAGAATAAGGGCATAATGGTAAGTGTGTGTGGTTAAGTGAGACTATGATGGTAAAAGGCTAATTAGAGAGAATAAATTAATAGAAAAAGGAAAAATAAGGGAATGAAGGATACATTCTGACTGGTCGTCAAAACTCGGGTAGAACGTGAAAGTGAGAGAGCTAGGGTACAGAGCACCAAGAGAAATTTTCCTTAAAATGCAAAGGAAGGAATCAATCGTTAGGCATTCGAGGTAAGGGGGTGTAATTGGGTTTAATATGGTAGATATCATATTAAGGCAGTGGTAGGTTTTGTTCTTGTTTCCAATTATGTTTTGATGAAGAACGTGGTGATTTATGAATTGATGATATATTTGATGTTAAATTGCCATGAATTGGTGTTTATGATGTGTTTCGATGTTGTTATGTGATATATGATGATTGCTATGTGTTTTGGATTGAATCTGTCGAAATTGGAAACACTATTTTCATGAAAATTTGGGTTTTAGGACTAGTTTTTGTACATCAAAAAATTGCAGAAAAATTTTCTTTTGTCATGGTGATAACCGCTTACCACTTTTGGAGTAATCGATTATAAGTGAGACAATTTTTGAAAAATTGGATTTTTTTACGTGGTAATCGGTTAACGTTTTAAGAGTAATCGGTCACCGCTGAGTGAAAATGGGGGGTCTGCGCTAGTGTTTTTAGAGTAACCGGTTACCGCTTTTGGAGTAATCGGTTACCACTGTTATGAAAGATTTTTGAAAACTTCCAAAATTCACAACTTTAGTTCCGCAAGTCTGATTCGAGTGTCATTCGAAGCGTTGGGAAGCTAACACAGTGAACTTTATTTTAAAAAAAAATTGTACCTAAAAGCTAATATTTGTTGTGGTGGTAAATACATTTGTATTGTTTTGTTGTGGTGCGACATAATCGTAAATGCATTGTTGTTGCTTGTTATATTATGTGATGGTGATTATGTGAATGATAACCCAATTGGCTAGCCGTGGTCGAATTTTATATGATGTTGTTGTGCATCATGCACTCATAGCATTTTTGGGCGGTGATCCGCTTGTGATGTGCCTCAATCCCATTGTGCTGATTGAGTGCATTTTGTGATGTACTCCGATTTGAAGAGGGAATCAATCCTATGGTGGGGATCTTTGAACGGTGATGAACCAGGTGTTCATAATTTAGGTACCATATGTATTGAGTCAGTGTTATTGCATTGACATAATGTGTGACATTGCATGAATTTTGTTGATGCGTTGCTACGTGATGATAATTGTGAACTTTGTGATTATATGATGTTTTGACAATAAAAGATGTCTGTGAGCTATTATGATGTATCAATGAGTATGACGTATTGACGAATGATGTGTGTTACTATATAGTGATGTTGGTTGCAATTTTTATACATTTCCTTATATATTCTGTAATGAATTGTGATTACTCACCCTTTCTGTTTGAATGTTTCCTCCACGTGGGTAACACGCAGGTGACCAGGAGTAGTTCGTAGAAGTATTCGAGGATAGCTCCGGAGTATTTTGTTGAATTATGTTAATTAGAGGTGTCTTGCTCTGATGCGTAACATCAGGTTGAGAACTCTATGCTTTGTGATTGTTATGTTCTTTTGATCTTCGATACAAATTTTGCATTGGTTTAAATGTTAAAATGGTTTCCAATTGATGAGACTATTACTACGAGTTTTAAGAAATAAAGTATGATATTATGACGGTGATTATGCTGCGAAGTTTTATATGATGTGTTGAATTATTATTGAATGTATGTTTTAAATTGATGTAACCCGTGTTACGGAGCAAGATGGTTATTGTGATGGTTTATATGAAGTGTGACACCATTGTGTGTTGATTTTTGTTTGATTTATATTCGTAAATTATATGCGAAATATTTGTGGGTTTAGAAGAGTGTTACATTAGTGGTATTAGAGCAGACCGGTGCGTCTGACCAGGTTTTTATATGAAGTGTATCCCTCTCGATCGATTAATGTGAAAACATTTCGATATGTGATTCTCCGATCCTAATGACTGATTGTGTATGTGAACAGTATGGCTGGACGTATAAATGATGGTGTTATTGATCAGGCTTTGGAAGCAATGGATCAAGCTCTACAAAACAAACAAGGTATGCAAAACCAAAACAGTGGAAATGATGACGAGGCTCATGCTTGGGGGAGGTTTCAGAGGAACAACTCGCCAATCTTTAAAGGCAAGCACAAACCCGATGATGCTCTGAGATGGCTTAAGGAAATTGAGAAGGTTTTTCAAGTGGTGATTTGTTTAGAAAAGCAGAAGGTGCAATTTGGCACTCATTCGTTGCAAGAGGAAGCTGAAGAATGGGTATGATTTATGGTCCTACGTGATCACTATTAGAGGGAAAATGATAAGATTCATGGGATGATCCAAATGAAGCTTCCGCTTTAGAATTTCTCACTATATCAGTAGTGCTATTGCTAATCCCAACTAAGGTAATATGGAATACTAGAGGAAAAGTGGAGTTAGAAGGGTATTTTGTGGCATGAGATTTATGAAACAACGAGATTGAAAATACAAAAGGTTTGAACAAAAATTTAACTCACTTCTAGTGATGTTCTCAAGAAAAAGAAACAAAGATGTTTTATGTAAACTAACTAAAAGATTGAAAGCTAAAAGTTTAAGAAAACTTCCAAATATTCAACACATTCTACTTATCAGCAATGACAACTAAAAAATCAGGACCAACTATGAACAAAGATCAGAAGATTAACGACTTGAATTCCACTCATAGAAACATGTTAACCTTAAGTACAATTAAGCATTATATGAATTGTAACACACCCTAATTGATCACATCATCGCACATGTTAGGAATGAGTGAAGAAGCGTCTCAATGATGAAACCATATTAATTGCGCTTGTTCACAATTACTTTTTCAAAACTGATCCAAAGCGATTCAGTTTTATTCCACACCGAAAAATGACATAGAGGTCGGTCAGAGATACTTAGGACTTCCCCCGACCCCTCCAATTCCAAGAAAAGCCTACAAGAGAAACATATTATTGACATATTCAACTATCCCAACACAAAACCTACTAGAAATATCATTTGGTAATAGATGAACTAGTCTTTTCAGCATGTTATCTTTAGTTGAAATATTATCTGAGAATTTTCCAATAAAAAGTATCAATTTATTTGGAGGGTCAACTGCTCTAAACAAAAACTAATATAGAGTCCAACCTACTTGAAAAAGTATTGGTTTTAGGCTTTTCTTAAAAAAATAAGTCGATAGAAAAAAGCGATATATATGATAGAGACCTCATCTGCATGAATCCAACATTAACAGACTCCAAAGAAAGAGTAGTCCTGAAATGTAAGAAGAATGTCATTAACTAGATCTAACTCATATTCAAAGAGAGTTCTTACCCTCTGAAAGTTACAAATTAAAGTCTTATTAACTCAACACCCTATCTCACCCACCTTCTCTTTTTTTTTCCTGATTAAAGTCTCATTAACTCAAGACCCTATCTCACCCACCTTCTCTTTCTTTTTTTTTTCCTGATTACAAATAGGGTAATGTCTCTAAAAAGAATCTATGAGGAATGACCCCTAGGCCATCCCAGAAATAAATGAAAATACACGATTTAACCTTGTTGGCCAAGTGACACCGAAACACCGGAAGGGTAAAAATTTTGGTCTTTAAAATAGTTATATTAAATTTGATAAATAAACAAAAATAAGAAGATGGAGAAAAAGAGAGATGTGCAACAAAAATAAAATAAACAGCAAAAAAACAAAAACAAAAAAAATACCAAAAAATAGAGAGAATACATTTAAAATTTATATACCTTAGGCCTAACAAATTTGTGACAAATAGCTTTTGTGACAATCATTAATACCATTAGTATAAGTGTCTTATACCCGGAGTAATAATATAAATCATACAATCATATTTCACTTTTACATTAATTTTCCCTCTCCTGAAGTTAAAGAGAGAAACACCCCATCTTTTTTCCTTTCTTTTTGTTTCCCTTTTAGTACATTGTTTTTCACTAAAACCACCCCACATTTTCTTGTTCTCTCCCACGCATACAAGAAAACCCTAAAAACCAAATGTCTTAGTCCTCAGCCAACTCAAACACAATCATCTTCTCCAACTCCAACAGTAATTAAATGTTCCATCACTTTCAATTAACATTTTAAGTTATCTCATTCACCTAACTAAGATAAAAACTATATTTTAACCGAGGTAAAAGTTCATCAAATTTTGCAAGTAGAGTTTAAAACATGCAAACTAAGCCTAACAGCAATTTATTAGTTAGTTTATAGAGTCACGACCAAATCTATTAAATTGAAGTGGAATAACTAAAATAAAAAGTAATTAAGACTTGAACATTTATCTTACTACACTATTATATTTTTGTAGTGACTTTTTAGTTTTCCATAAATATGAATTGATAGACTTTATTAAAGTAACACAAAAACTATTTTCAACACATATATGAAAAATATTCTAATAGACAATAAGGTTGCAAAGTAAATACATATGCCTAAATTGAAGGCCACGGTGCTATCTTCCAAACTAAGAGAGAAGAAGATAGTTTACATAATATTATTTATACCTTATTTATACTATAGTCCATAAAATTTGAAAAAATAACTAATACAAACAAACTATAAATGTCAATAGCATAACTAAGGGAATCTTATAGGATCTGATCATAATTTCATATGTGAAGTCATTCAAACACACATACACATCTGCAAAATACACACAGGTATTAAAGTAGAGGGGCAACCACTTGATAGACAATCATCATCACGATAACATTTAAGTTCCACCACTATAGTAGAAAAAGAAAATAAAAGTTAATATTGTTAAAATAGGATAAAATATTATGTTAGATGTAAAGAAGAAAATTTGAAAGAAAAAAAATGCTTACCGCTTGTAGTGACAAAAAATAGAGAAAAAATAATAATCATAACAAGAACAAAATTAACAATTTTAACCATATTTTCTACGGTCAGCTTATAACAAATAGGATATTACTATTGTATTACTCTAAGATTGAAAATTTAATACTTCACTTACAAGTTGTTTTTAACACTTATTGAGTTTTTTTTACACGTAGTACTTATAAATTTGTAAAAATAAATATCTTAGATTTTTATAATTCAATAATGTCTCTTAAATATATTAAAGTGTTGTATTTTCCACCTTTTAGGTATTTAGAAAGGAGGTGATTATAAATATGTCAATTTTAAATTATTTTGTAATCTTTAATTAATTAACTTTGACCTTTTGGGCTACTTTGCTAGGAGTTCGCAAAAAAAATTTGTTCTGGTCTGGGCCGAGCAAGCCCAACACTTGTTACCAGCCGAGCAGGCCCATTTCCCTTGGGCCCAATTACTGGACAATAGATAGGGGCTGCCCTTCGCGAAGACTCTGGCCGAGCAGGCCCAAACCTTTGGGCCCACTTGCTGGATAACCGTCAAGGAGTTATCCACGCACGAAGACCACGCGTCACGCAGCGAGGGATCCGGTCAACCACCTCCGAACCCTACGCTATGATCATCCGGAACGTGAGTCTCCTGCTGACTCAGCCCTAGCATGGGACGTTCTGGCAGTTCCCTAGCACGTGGGCCTCCAGTTGGATTTGGCCCAATTAGGGAACCTTGGCCCAGCGCTGGGGGCTATAAATACCCTCTTTCACTAGAGGGTCAGGTATTCCATTCTTCACTCTAAACCTCTTTCTCTGATAGCTACTGACTTAAGCATCGGAGGACCTTGCAGGTACCCCCCATCTTGCTCTTCAAGCCAGATATTGCGCCTTGACGATTCTCCTGATCAGGTACGATCAGTGGCGCCGTCTGTGGGAACCTTGCTCCCCCTTCTTTAACAAAGATCAAAAGCACAACCTTTCACCATCGTCATGGCCAACAACAACATACCTAGCTCTGATCCTTTCGTCCTGGAACAACTGATTGAAGATTCCAGCCGCGAGGTGACGAATCGCCGTCGGCAGGAACGGGCCCTTGCCGGGCAGAGAAGGCCGAGGCATGAGACCTCGCAACCCCAGAGGCAACAGATCCAGGACATTCAACAGGTGCATGTTCTTCAACAGGTCCAGAATGTCGAACAGACCCATCCTGAAGGACAAGCCCAGAACGGGGAAGACGGGCAGACCCAACCCCGAACTGAGCCAGAGCAGCTCCAAATTGTGAACGAAACTGATACCAGAGACGGGCAACCTGCTTCCTCGTTCACCCACACCTCTGACAGGCGAAGAAGCCGTAGCCTTGACGAGGAGGAACAGATCAATATCCCCGAGGGTGCTGATCCGACCGCCATCCTCCTACTCAAGGAGCTGCAGAAGACCAACCGTCTCATCCGCCAACAGGGCGACCGCATCCACGACCTGGAAAGGGGGCGACGATATCGATCCCCTCACCGGAGGCGCCATAGGTCGCGCTCCTACTCCTCTTCACGGTCTCCTCCGAGGAGAAATCGTAAGCGCAGCCCATCCAGGTCTCGCTCCCCCTCAAGGAGAAACCGGCGCCAGCGGTCTTATTCCCGCTCCCCACCTCGGAAGACTCAGAAGAATCAGAAGCCTGAAACCACTGAAGCCAAGAGTCTCTCACCCGAGCGGGAAAACCGGGGCCCCGCCAAAGCCGCGCAGAAAGTCCGCGAGCACTCCCCAAAAGACAACCGCAAAATCTCGGGCAAAACTCGCGTTAAATCCAAGCGAAGACATTCAAACTCCCCCGAGCCTAGCGACGAGGAAGACTTCCGCAGTCCCTTGTCCGAGCAAATCCGACGTGTTCGTCTTCCCCGGGGAATGGAAAAACCACCAGCCTTGGACCACTATGACGGGACCACCGATCCCGATGACCACATAAGGAGCATTGAAGCTGTCATGGACTACCATGTGGTACGAGGATCCATCAAATGCCGCATCTTTCCGACCACACTAAGGAAAGGCGCGATGAACTGGTTCAGGAATCTGCCCCCTAACTCCATCCACTCCTGGACTGAACTGAAGGATCTTTTCCTAAGCCACTTTACCGCATCTCGTCGGCAACCGAAATCAGAAGCAAACCTTGAGGCTGTAATCCAAGGTCCCAACGAATCTTTGAGAGACTACCTCGACAGGTTCAACAAAGAAGCTGTCCAAGTGCAGACCGCGGACTACATGAAGAGGTACCTACTCGAACGAGGGCTCCTCCCCGGAAGCGACTTCAAAAAGGCCATCAAGATTGAGGAAGTCCACTCCATGAACGCCCTCCTTCGCAAGGCTCAAGCCTTCATCGCATATGAGGAAGCAGAGGCTGCTACCATGAGAGCTTCGCGGGGCAGCGACGCCGCTCGCAGTTCAAACTATGAGCCCTCAACTTCGAGGCGCGGGCACGAGAGAAGGAAAGACGACAGGTCTCTCGACATCAAAGAACGCCGGGGACCTTCTGGTCGTTTCAACGAATATACCCCGCTGAACGCCTCAAGGGAAAGGATCCTAGCCGAATGCCAAAACACTGACTTCAAAAAGTCGAACATCAGACCACCGAAGTCAAACCCCGCGAGGCCAGGAACCGACAAATCCAAGTACTGCAAATACCACAGGAGCCATGGACACCTGACCGAGGAATGCATCCACCTCAAGGATGCCATTGAAACACTGATCAAGGAAGGTCGCCTTTCAAAATACACACAGAAAGGGGAACCTTCCCGAAGGGACGACCACAAAAACTCTGAAGAAGGGAATTCGCCGGACAACAGGCCCCTACAAGTAGCCCTGTCAGTAACCCGACCTGAAGATTTCATACCATCGATCAGGGCACCTGCCGCACTCAGCAAATGGGAAGGATTCCCATTTGCCATGGTCGTCTCCAACGGCGGAGATCCGGGCTCCCTAACCATCAGTTCAGTGAAGAGAAAGTTCGATGAGCTGCTCAGCGCCAACGCGGACCTCGGCCCTACACTGAGAAAGTTCCGAGGGAAATCTGAACCAATCACCTTCTACCTGGAAGAACTACCCGGCGGAGCTCCAAACGCCACAATTCCTCTGCTCGTCCGAGCAAGAATGGCGAACTTCGATGTTCGACGGGTCCTAGTCGATGAAGGTAGCTCGGTCGACATCATGTACTCCCATCTCTTCCGGACACTCCAGCTGGACGACTCACACCTCACTCCCTACGTGGGTTCAGACCTTCAAGGATTCAACGGAGCTACCACTAAACCATGGGGTTACGTCGAGCTGATTGTCACCTTCGGAGAAGGGGAGGCCTCTAGGCAAGTCAAAACCAGATTCTTGGTGATCGAATGCAAAACCCTGTACAACTGCATCGTCGGACGCCCCACTCTGGCCGAGCTGACCGCCGTACCATCCACTGTCCACCTGAAGATGAAGTTCTACACGAGAACAAGACGAGTGGCCACCATCAACGCCGATATTGAAGCAGCCAGAAGAATCTTCGACGCCTCCGTCAAAGGATTAGAACTGATCGCTCCACCGACCAGCTCCAACAAAAAGCCAAGGGCCGAAGACAAGCGTCCTCGAGAAGACCAGCATCAGACAACCAACGTTAGTTCAGTCGACCTGGATGCCCGGTTTGCAGAGGAAGAACTAAAGACTGGGGAAGAGACGCAGCCAAAGTCACCTCACCCCTTCCGACCAGTTCCAGACGGAGATTTCGAGCTGGTCCCCTTGGGCGAAAACCCTAACAAAGCAGTGAAAATCGGTAAGGGGATCCCAGACCTTCCGAGGAAGCAGCTCATAGCCTGCCTTCGAGCCAACGCTGATCTGTTCGCCTGGAGCGCCGCGGAAATGCCCGGACTCGACCCTGAGGTCGCCTGCCACCACCTCTCCATCAATCCAGCCGCAAATGCCGTAGTTCAACGTAGGCGTCGACAGTCTCCCGAGAAAGCGGAGGCTGCCGAGAAAGCTGTAAAAGACCTCCTAGAGGCAAATTTTATTTCCGTGGCCAAGTATTCAACTTGGCTCTCAAACGTTGTACTTGTTAAGAAATCTAATGGAAAATGGAGAATGTGTGTTGATTACACTGATGTTAACCGGGCATGTCCAAAAGACGCCTATCCTTTACCAAACATTGATAGACTGGTCGACAACTCGGCCGACTATAAATTATTATCTTTTATGGACGCTTATTCAGGTTACAACCAAATCCCGATGGCGAGGAGCGACAAGCAGTACACGGCGTTCATGACCGAGTCGGGCAATTACTACTACAACGTAATGCCCTTCGGCCTCAAAAACGCGGGCTCCACGTATCAACGGATGATGAACAAAGTGTTCCAAGGAGAGATCGTCAAGTCTCGAGGGGACACCGACCACACCTCCCATATCGAGCGTGTATTCGAGCGGGCCAGATCCTGCAAGATGCGCTTCAATCCTGAGAAATGCACCTTCGGCGTCCGAGCAGGAAAGTTCCTCGGTTTCTATCTGACCGAACGGGGAATAGAAGCCAACCCGGATAAATGCCGAGCATTCTCTGAACTCCCCACTCCTAACAATAAAAAATCCATCCAAGTATTAAACGGGATGCTCACTGCGCTGTCACGTTTCGTCGCGAAGTCCGCCCAGCACGCCCTCCCTTTCTTTAAACTGTTACGCAAAGAAGCAGCCTTTGAGTGGTCCGAGGAGTGCGAGCAAGCACTGACGCACCTCAAGCAAATACTTTCCTCGCCGCCCGTCCTTTCTCGACCCGACGACAACGAGCCCCTGTACTTTTACCTCGCTGTTTCAAACGAAGCAGTCAGCGCGGCCTTGATCCGAGAAACCGTAGACGGGCAAAAACCTGTGTATTTTACCAGCAAAGCCCTACAGGGACCCGAGGTACGATACCAGCAGATCGAGAAAGTCGCCATGGCCCTAGTAATAGCGGCCAGGAGGCTACGACACTACTTCCTCGCCCACACAATCTTCGTTCGGACGGATCAACCCATCAAACAACTCCTCAGCCGACCAGACATGGCCGGCAGAATGCTAAGATGGTCCCTCGAGCTTTCTGAATTCGACATTCAGTACGAAAGCAGAAAGGCATTAAAAGCTCAGGCGCTGGCGGACTTTGTAGCCGAGATGACCTCTATCGCCGACTCGCCCGACACGATTAAAGACAAATGGACCATCTACGTAGATGGCGCATCAAGCAGCTCGGGCAGCGGGGCAGGCATTATCTTGGAAAACGACGAAGGTCTTATCATAGAAGTATCTCTAGTCCTCTCCTTCAACACGTCGAACAACCAGGCCGAGTATGAAGCCCTCCTCGCAGGACTGAGACTGGCCGAGGACATAGGGGCACGAGAGATCAAAATCTACACTGATTCCCAACTCGTTGCATCCCATATCAGCGGCGAATACCAGGCCAAAAACGACGTGCTCGCCGAATATCTCGCCCTCGTCAGAGACAGGATGAAAAAGTTCCCCAAAGCAGAGGTCAAGCATATCCCCCGAGAACACAATTCGCGCGCCGACATACTGTCCAAACTGGCGAGCACGAGAAAGAAAGGGGGAAACAAATCGGTTATCCAGGAGATTCTGCCCAGGCCAAGTGTAGGCGAAAACGCGCGAGCTCTACAGATATTCACCATCGGAGACGACCAATGCTGGATGACCCCAGTGTACAACTTCCTCACACAAGACGAGCTCCCTGCCGACGCGAAAGAAGCCTCAACAATCAAGAGGCGGGCGTGCTCGTACACTATTCTCGAAAACAAGCTGTACCGACGAGGTTTCTCCATCCCCCTCCTTAAATGCATCGATGCCTCGCAAGCACTAGAGGTACTCCAGGAGCTCCATGATGGAATCAACGGCCAGCACCTCGGTGGGCGATCACTAGCTAGGAAAGCCCTCAGGGCCGACTATTACTGGCCGACCATGCAGCAGGACGCCAAAGAGTACGTCAAGAAATGCGACAAATGCCAGCGTCACGCTGACATGCACCTGGCACCACCAAACGAGCTCAAATCTCTCTCCTCACCTTGGCCTTTCTCTACGTGGGGAATGGACCTCCTCGGACCTTTCCCGGTCGGATCCTACCAAAACAAATACCTGGTGGTCGCTGTAGATTACTTCACAAAATGGATAGAAGCTGAAGCGCTCGCTAAGATCACATCCCAAAACGTACTCCGATTTTACAAGAGGAACATACTCGCTCGATTCGGGGTGCCACAGGCGATCATAACCGACAACGGCACCCAGTTCACGGACAGAAAATTCCAGGAATTCGTAGCCAAACTCGGGACAAAGCAACACTTCACTTCTGTCGAACACCCCCAAACCAACGGACAGGCTGAAGCCGCCAACCGAGTCATTCTCCGCGGGTTGAAGAGAAGGCTGGGCGAAGCGAAAAAAGCTTGGGTCGAAGAGCTACACAGCGTCCTCTGGGCATACAGGACGACCCCGCACTCGACCACGGGCGAAACACCATTCAGGCTAACCTATGGTACCGAAGCCGTGATCCCCGTGGAGATCCGAGAACCGTCTCGTCGGACTGAGTCACCTCTCGAGGAAGAACTCAACGACGAGAAGAGCTCGACATGGTCGAGGAGATCCGAACAGGATCCTCCCTGCGAGAAGCGAAATTGAAACAACAAATAGCGTTAAGACATGACACCAAAGTTATCAAACGCTTCTTCGAAGTCGGAGAGTTAGTGCTCCGTAGGAACATGAAAGATTCACGCGAGGGCAAACTAGCCCCGAACTGGGAAGGCCCATACCGAGTTTACGACAAAACCGAAAACGGCGCATATTACCTCGAAAACTTACTCGGTGAAAAACTTGCTCGACCATGGAACGCTGAAAAACTCAGACGCTACTACAGTTAGGAACAACCTAACGCTCATGCCGCTCGTAACGAACACGAGGAAAGCTGGGAAAGGACTCGCGCCATGGTACAAGCGCGTATGCTCCACGACAGCTTCAGTCGGATAACCCTACCAGGAGGCAAAGCCGACTACGCGGTGGGCCCTACACACAGACCCTCCGTAGAAGTACCTGCACGGCAGAACCCCAGCTCGCGATGGGATCGTTCACGCCGCGAGCCCCTGGCCCCGACCGCGGCCTCGAGCTCGCTTATAGCGCATACCTGCTCTGCGCACCCGGACCGTTCCCCACACGCCCGGGCTATAAACCTCGGTCGAGCACAAACATAATTCGAGCATAAACATAAAGCATACATATTAACGATAAAATCAGATAAGCACAAATATTGAAGCATAAAACGGAATATTAAAAACCGACCAGATTGGCCGGAGGTATCCAAATATTACAAAAATTATCCGGGCATCGCCCAACTAGCAACCTTGGCGCGCAGGCCACAAAATATTGGCACACAGGCCACAAAACATCGGCACGTAGGCCACAATAATAAAAGGGAGACCGGTCAAACATCGCCATCTTCGTCCTCGGCACCATTGTCCTCGCCCGGGGCCTCCTGCTCATCTTCCCAATCCTCGAACTGCGGGTTTGATTCAATTCGCCCATCCACGACCTTGTGATATGGACCAATGCCCTTCGTCACCAGGCGCGGGTTGAGAACTTTCAGCTGATCCACTGCAGCTTTAAAACCGACCCCCAGGGTAGCGACACAATCGATCTCCAGCTCCCGAACCTTGCCCAGAAGCTGAGAACGCGTCACCAAGGCTTTCTCGTCCTCATCCTCCTCGGCAGCAGGGAGATGTGACCTCTCCAACTCAGCAATTCGCTCGCGGAGCCTTTTTCCCTCGGTCTCCAGCTCCACGACCTTGTTCTGCTCTTTGACGAGGTCCTCCACTATGCCGCTCTGAACCTCATACTTATCCTTGTACTGCTCGAACTCGTGCTCAAGCTTATCGTATTTGGTCTGAAGAGCATCATAGTCCTTCTGAGGACAAACATTTTGAGCATTGAGAGCCAAGGCCAAGGCGGCCACCCTCATCATCCCTTCGAGATCCTCGGACAAATCCTTGTCTCGAGCCACCCGGTCCCGCCTGACAATGTGCCTCACCTCCTCGCGCTCGAGGAGCACGTTCTTCTTTGAGAAGATTCCCCTATGCAGAGTACAAGAAGGCAGCACTATGTCTTCCTCGGAGGGGTTGTCAATGATAAGAGGAAGAAGCTCCGTGGTCCCTTCATTCTTCTGCTTTTTTCCAACTGGAGAACCACGCGAAGTCGTCCCAACCGACGAAGGAGAGCCACTGTCGGGCACACCCGCGGCAGCCGCCTTGACCTCCTCAACCCGCGATCGTTTCACGGACACTTTGATGGCCCCCTTGTTCTTGGCCCGCATCTTCGTGACTTTGTCGTGCAAGTCGGCCATTTTTCCTGCAAAATAAAGAGTTAGAACCAAAAAGGTATAGTTTAAACAAATAATAGCTAGCTCACCTAACAAAATCATGGCGTCCCCGTAACTGCCGCACTCGAGGACAGCTTTGGTGTTGATATGTCGGGGCTCCACCATGGGACTTCCATCTTCCTCGAATAGGGGATCCCCGTTGGGATATGTACACATCGCCGGTCTAAACCCGTCCACATAGGAAGCGAGCCGCTGATACCCCCCAGTATCACGCTCATTGAGGTCCTCGTCACGGAATATGAAATAATCGGTCCCGCGCTCGAAGTGGTCAGGCTGCCACTCCAACGGGAACCGGGCAGACGGACCCACCTTCCTCACCCCATCCTCGATATACTCGCGCTCCTCGAACAAATGGTTCTCGGCATCGGGGGTCAGCGGCTTAACCAGAAAGTATCGACTCTTGAAATGCTTAATAGAGTCCTGGTAAATGGCGAACAGCTTCTTCGGCTGCTTAAATGACACCCAACTCCACTTGCCGTCCGGATCATGCAACCTCTGCAAGTGAAACACTCTGAAGAAAAGAGGCAGGGTCGGTTCCACCTCCAAGTACCCACATACGATTTCAAAGGCTCTTAAGAACGCTAAAGCGTTGGGATGAAGCTGAGACGGGCACAAGCGCAGCCAACTGAAGACACTCCGTTGCAAAAGAGTGAAGGGAAGACGGAGACCAGCCTCCTTAAAGACAAACTCGTACATTGCGAAACGAGGACCAGAGAATTTCGAGCAGATCCTCTGGTGAGATTTAGGCACAAAGGCGCCCCAAGAAGGCTCCTCGTCCGGCTCAAGATCCTCGATCACGTTAAAAGCTTCCCTAGGATGCGTCGTGAAGCGCGACGCGATCAGCCTCGGAGCAACGGCCACCCATTCTTCAAGCGCCCGAGGGGAAGTCTCGATGACGGGAATATCCTCTTGCGAGCCAACGGCCTCATCCCCATCTGAAATGTCGAAGACGACATCATCCTTGTTCTCGTCGGCCATTTACCTGAAAAGCAGAGGAAACCGTGAATTCGACTGGTCAAATCCACCCTTCCACCGCAAGTCAAGTGAAAGGGCGAGGAAAAAGGACGAAGAAAATTCCCCCAATCGTCAAATAGCCGACGAGCTAAAGTACCCTCAGCATGGACATCGCACCCAGCGAAGGTCGGCAAACTCATGCCCTCACCAAGACATGCAACCCCCACTGCTCGTGGCCTTCATACTACTCCTTAGTGATCCTAAAAGCTGGGCGTCTCACTCAAACGTTCTAGCTCCGTTCACTCAAATCTCACTCGGCAAACGCATGGGAGAAACGATTATCTTCTAGGTTTTCTCGGCTAATTAATAAACCTTACTCGTCACACTCATCGATCATGCTCGCCTCACTCAAAACTAATGCATAAAACTTAAATAAAGACATGAAGGAGACGAGGAACTTACTTGAAGAAAGCGAAGAAGATATGAACGGGGCGAGGAGAAGAGCAGTGAGCGATTCTTGAAGGCTTGGAAAATGCTAAGTACCAAATGAGTGACCTCCTCACTCCTTATATAGAGAAGGAAGGCCGAAGGGTGTCATGATGGCCTAGGCAGCCTAGGAGACGCCATCATTGCCTACACCCCAAAGACGGCTCCCTCCGCGAAAAGCTGCCACGCGTCCCAAAGATCTTGAGAACTCCAAAAGACGCCGTTTACTCTCATCCCTAAACGGCGCAGTAATGATTACAGCCTATACAGCTGACACTTGTTAATCACGCTGACGAGTGACGACCAATAAGGATTAAAAACCGAGGGCAACGGCTGACCAAAGCCCTCGAGGAACCCAGGACTTAGAATCGTTGCCCATGCTCGGCTAAAACCTCCTCGTTAAAGTCATCACCCTTATAAGGCTAATGACTTGGGGGGCTCCTGTTCTGGTCTGGGCCGAGCAGGCCCAACACTTGTTACCAGCCGAGCAGGCCCATTTCCCTTGGGCCCAATTACTGGACAATAGATAGGGGCTGCCCTTCGCGAAGACTCTGGCCGAGCAGGCCCAAACCTTTGGGCCCACTTGCTGGATAACCGTCAAGGAGTTATCCACGCACGAAGACCACGCGTCACGCAGCGAGGGATCCGGTCAACCACCTCCGAACCCTACGCTATGATCATCCGGAACGTGAGTCTCCTGCTGACTCAGCCCTAGCATGGGACGTTCTGGCAGTTCCCTAGCACGTGGGCCTCCAGTTGGATTTGGCCCAATTAGGGAACCTTGGCCCAGCGCTGGGGGCTATAAATACCCTCTTTCACTAGAGGGTCAGGTATTCCATTCTTCACTCTAAACCTCTTTTTCTGATAGCTACTGACTTAAGCATCGGAGGACCTTGCAGGTACCCCCCCCCCATCTTGCTCTTCAAGCCAGATATTGTGCCTTGACGATTCTCCTGATCAGGTACGATCAAATTTAATTAATAATATATTTTTATTTATTTATAAATAAATTTGTTTTAATTAATTTATTACTTATATCCCATAAAAATATAATATTTATTAATAAAACAATTATCAATCTAAAATTCAATTTTTTTTCCTGATTAAAGTCTCATTAACTCAAGACCCTATCTCACCCACCTTCTCTTTCTTTTTTTTTCCTAATTACAAATAGGATAATGTCTCTAAAAAGAATCTATGAGGAATGACCCCTAGGCCATCCCAGAAATAAATGAAAATACACGATTTAACCTTGTTGGCCAAGTGACACCGAAAACACTGGAAGGGTAAAAATTTTGGTCTTTAAAATAGTTATATTAAATTTGATAAATAAACAAAAATAAGAAGATGGAGAAAAAGAGAGATGTGCAACAAAAATAAAATAAACAGCAAAAAAACAAAAACAAAAAAAATACCAAAAAATAGAGAGAATACATTTAAAATTTATATACCTTAGGCCTAACAAATTTGTGACAAATAGCTTTTGTGACAATCATTAATACCATTAGCATAAGTGTCTTATACCCGGAGTAATAATATAAATCATACAATCATATTTCACTTTTACATTAATTTTCCTCTCCTGAAGTTAAAGAGAGAAACACCCCATCTTTTTTCCTTTCTTTTTTTTTTGTTTCCCCTTTTAGTACAATTTTTTTCACTAAAACCCCCCACATTTTCTTGTTCTCTCCCACACATAAAAGAAAACCCTAAAAACCAAATGTCGTAGTCCTCAGCCAACTCAAACACAATCATCTTCTCCAACTCCAACAGTAATTAAATGTTCCATCACTTTCAATTAATATTTTAACTTTTATGTTATCTCATTCACCTAACTAAGATAAAAACTATATATTAACCGAGATAAAAGTTCATCAAATTTTGCAAGTAGAGTTTAAAACATGCAAACTAAGCCTAACAGCAATTTATTAGTTAGTTTATGGAGTCACGTGACTCCATAAGATCAATGTTTTATGCTTCAACATTATTTAAAAGATCAATGTGCGGACAAGCACATACAACCCTATGAAAACTGTTGAGACTACTGTGAAGTTAGCAAAATACTGCACTGCCAGCTTCCAATCTGACTGTGGCTCTGCTTGTAAAGATGCCAATGCTTGCTCCTTACTTGAACTAAGTTCTATTAGATCAACAGGTTTGACATCCTGGGATAATAAACTGGCATACTGTTAAAAACTCTCCTTCATACCTTGCCGAGCTACATTCTCTATCATTCCTTTCATCATGGTGCTATGTATGAAATTCATTCGCCATGATATAACCAGATGTGAACACTGTTCTCCTGAGGGCAACTAGGTCCAAGTGTGATGGTTTAGAGTTATTCTACCTGAAAGGTGCTCCCATACACAACATCAGGAGTGCTGAAAACGACGAAAACCGCAATGCTCTTCCCATCATCTTTTAAATATGTCTGCAGCATATCGTAGGTCTGCAGCTCTGGCTAGATCATACCGCCTCTCAGCCTCTTGTAGTGCGAATAGGAGCTCTTCACATTTCTGCTTCAGCCTTCGAATCTCATCAATTCTCTCTTTTTCTTTGCTATACTTCATCTTTAGAGGTTGAAGCTTGTCTCTTAAGTCGTTAAGTTCTCTCCGCACCTGCAAGTAACATCAACAGTTAGAACCGTTTAGATACAATAAATACACAAAACAGAATAAAAATTGTCCGGTACTACAAAAAACACATACTTTGCACCATTGTCCAACACTGAGGTTAAATGAATAAAGTTTGATTAACTAAGTTATTTATCAGTCATTGAATAAATATATGGTTTCATTCAGCAACTGGTTTTTCCTTTATAAACGAGACAACGCCATTCTGTGGATCTAGCAAATGGTGATTCGAATCTTCCTCTTCACTATCATCGGACGCAGAATGGTCTTCAGATTCTGTTTCCTCTTAATCTGCAATAACACATGTTAGCCAAAAGTGTTTCTTTCCAATGCCACTAATACTAGATTTTTTGTTCTGACACAACCAATAAATCAATCTGAAAGATAGAAGATTGTAAGACAATCTTTTGATTTATAGTTATCTTCATTCATGTCTTACCAGAATATAGTTTCATGTCAGTTTCCTATTGGTATAGACTCAGATCGATTTATCCGTGCACTCGGCTCTTCTGATGATCAAGGTCCCATCAAAGACTTACAAGAAAGAGTTAAAGGCATAAAGGTATTCCTTTTACTTTGCATTAACTGCTTTTGTGGTTAGTAATCTTATTGTATTCAGTGCATGGTTGTCCTATGAATTTCGAAGTTAATTCAGATTTTTAATGTTATTTTATCCTATTACAAATTATAGAATAGAGTCACGACAATTTTGGAAAACATAAAAACTATTAAGGATTATAAATGGGAAAGTAGGTGATGTTGTCCACCGGAGTAAGTTGGTTCCATTTGAATTAAATTAGATTGACAGAAAGGAAAGCAAGAAAAACAAAGACATCAAGACCAAGACGACTGTTGCTTGATCATCCTGTAATCTACTGTCTAATAAAATATGGGAAAATGCAACATGACCTTATGTTCTTTCATCCATACACCACACAATTAATGCACTATGCCATAGTTACTTATCACTATTTGGTTATGGGGCTTCTGCTTTCAACTTATATTTCACTTGATAGAGCCAGTTTAACTTGTTTTGGAGAATATTTGCTGCATGTGCATATTTGTGATGTTTGCCTGTTATGGACTAGTTGCTTGTTGTGTCTTTCTCATATTAATATAACCAAAAAAATCCAGCCTTATCCCACTGCACGAGATTAACTACATGCATCAAATTATTCCTTTGTTTTTCTATCAAAAACCATATTTTCCAACTATTTAGACCATGGTCTTCTCTAGTGGAAGTTACTAGTATCATTTTATCCCTACCACTTTTAATCAGATGATATTCTGTTTCATCCGCTTTTCTGACCGGAGCGTATGCCTGTTGGTCTTCTCCTCATTAGAGTTTTCACAGCTCCACACTTGCATTTGACAAATATAAAGAGTTATCGACTTTTTTATTTTAATATTTTTTTATCTAGTTTCACATTGCACTCTTTCAATAAAATAGGACATTACTACAGAAGTGACTTTGTTATAAGGATGTTTTCACTACAGAAGTTGTATTTGTGTTTTTTCTTCTGCCCCAAGTCAAATGCTACTTTAATTGGTTCTATCATCTGACCTCACCTAATCATTTTTCTGGCTTGACAGGTAATGTTAGGTGTTGATCGCCTTGATATGATTAAAGGAATTCCTCAAAAACTTCTAAAGTAGTGTGTATAGGCTGATATTTGATTGTATTTTCAAGTTGATGTATAAAGATATTCCTTCTTGATTTTTTGTTGAATACATGCTTTCCTAAAAGCTTTAGCTATTAGGTAGGGGCAAGGATCAAAATTCAAGTTGTTTTCGGCTTGTTTTCTTTCGATAAACTCTATTTCTCACTTTACTCTTTATAGTGAATTGATGTGTTTAGAGGAGCCTTATCGTAAATATAAAACATATAGACAAAGAGAGTCCTTACCAACACGGGCCCTAATTTAAGTCAACAAAATAAACATAAGCCCCTAATTTGATCCTAAGATTTTCATAACAGCTACTTCTGATATAAAATCAGTTCAAATTAACTTTCTACTGAGAACAAATTGATGTCATTCAAAACAAACAACCAAATAAACAAACCAGTTAAGCAAACCAAGCAATTTATTTTATACTAATACATGCTAAGACTGGTTGGGACTTTTCGTCAAACACCTTGTGTGTAAGATGAAAAACTCTTCACTTTGAAAGCATTCCATAGCAAAAACTGAGCAACTATCATCAGTGATAACACAACTACGGTTAAGCGACCAAGATTTGAACAAAAGAGAAGAAGAGAAAATCAAAAATGCGGAATACTTGTCTCACCGGATTTGTCGAAAACGCGAGAACAACCTTGAAACTCCACCGCGACCTCCACGATTACCTCATAGCTCCGCCGCACCTCTCAATCTCGACTTCCGCGGCTCCACAAACTGAACGTGCCGTCGGAAACGTCCCCAGCCGGAATCCCGTCACCCCGTCATCCATATTTTTCGCCGGCAATTCCTTATCATTCATTGGGAGTGAATCATTCTTTGGAGTGAATCAATTGATTGATTATTTGGTAGCATTGTTTCATGATGAGAGAGAATGACTTTTATTAATAAGTGTTTTTTAGAATGAAAAAGCACTTCTCATAAGTGCTTATGGAGGGAAGAAGACATTTTCAGAAGTTAACACGGTGAGATATAGTATAAGAGTCTAAACCCATAAACAATATAAACACTATGTAGAAATATATTATAATTTATTTATATATAACATTTGTTTCTAAAAAAAAAAACTAATGTAACTTATTAATAATAATAATAATAACCAAAAAAATGGTACATACTTTTTAAATAAAGTATAAACAATTATATGTGTAATTTATACAAATAATTGTCTATTAAATTGAAATTAACTATAATTTTATTATATATATATATATATATATTAGAATTTTTAACCAAAATATATTTAATTTTTTTAATTGATACCCTCGAAGATTTTTTTTTTAAAAGGGTGCTTTCGGAGATGCATCTACGGAAGCTGGAGCATAAAAGAAATTTTGCGTGGTGTCTAAAAAATATATGGGATGCATTGAGAAATCGTCAACCATGTTTGGGGGTGTTTTTCACGTAGTCTTCATTCCATATGACGCCACCTACTTTTTAAAAAAATTCAGTTACCTGCGGTAAAATATTTTAATGTCCAATTTGCAGGTAAATTCGCAAGTAAATCCGTATGAAACAGTAAATCCACATATTATTGAAATTTAAAAAAAAAAAAATAGGAGGCGCAATATAGAATGGCCAAACGTGGTTATTGAGATAATAAATTTAAAATATAAATTATTTATGTAATTTAAAAAAAAAAATTGGATGTTATAAAAAAATCTTCGATATACCCATTCTTAAAAATTTTAATACCTTTTATTAATTTTATTTTTCAAATTTTTTATACCTTTTATTTAATTAAAAAATTAAGATGAAAATTTAGAAATAACACAATTCACATTAAAACATTAATTAATATAATAATATTAACCATTAAATATAATAATTAATTTTTAAAAAAAATTAGACAAAAATTACTATTATTTTAAGAAAATAGTTAAATTTGCAGCAAAATCCGCAGGAAACTTTCCTGCGGAACTACCTGCGAATTTTGTATAATAGTTTTGTTTTGGTAAAGTAGATATCCGCAGCAAAATTCGCAGGAATATTTCCTGCGGAGTTACCTGCGGATTTGCTTTATTGTTTCGTTTTATGTTTGAAATTGTATAAACCGCAGAAAAATTCGCAAGTATTCCTGCAGAATTTTCTGCCAATTTTAGATCTGCAGGAAAATTTAGTTTATTTAAGAAAGTCCCAGGAAAATCCGCAGGTAATACGTGTATTTCTAGTAGTGCACGACCAAATTTAGTAAATTGAAGTGGAATAACTAAAATAAAAAGTAATTAAGACTTGAACATTTATCTTACTACACTATTATATTTTTGTAGTGACTTTTTAGTTTTCCATAAATATGAATTGATAGACTTTATTAAAGTAACACAAAAACTATTTTCAACACATATATGAAAAATATTCTAATAGACAATAAGGTTGCAAAGTAAATACATATGCCTAAATTGAAGGCCACGGTGCTATCTTCCAAACTAAGAGAGAAGAAGATAGTTTACATAATATTATTTATACCTTATTTATACTATAGTCCATAAAATTTGAAAAAATAACTAATACAAACAAACTATAAGATGTCAATAGCATAACTAAGGGAATCTTATAGGATCTGATCATAATTTCATATGTGAAGTCATTCAAACACACATACACATTTGCAAAATACACACAGGTATTAAAGTAGAGGGGCAACCACTACAATCATCATCACGGTAACATTCAACTTCCACCACTATAGTAGAAAAAGAAAATAAAAGTTAATATTGTTAAAATAGGATAAAATATTATGTAAGATGTAAAGAAGAAAATTTGAAAGAAAAAAAATGCTTACCGCTTGTAGTGACAAAAAATAGAGAAAAAATAATAATCATAACAAGAACAAAATTAACAATTTTAACCATATTTTCTACGGTCAGCGTATAACAAATAGGATATTACTATTGTATTACTCTAAGATTGAAAATTTAATACTTCACTTACAAGTTGTTTTTAACACTTATTGAGTTTTTTTTTACACGTAGTACTTATAAATTTGTAAAAATAAATATCTTAGATTTTTATAATTCAATAATGTCTCTTAAATATATTAAAGTGTTGTATTTTCCACCTTTTAGGTATTTAGAAAGGAGGTGATTATAAATATGTCAATTTTAAATTATTTTGTAATCTTTAATTAATAAACTTTGACCTTTTGGGCTACTTTGCTAGGAGTTCGCAAAAAAAATTTATCAATAAAAAATTTATCATCATTTATTTTTTCCAAATTTTGATCATTTTATAATTTTTATAAAGTGAAATTAACAAAACGTTAATAATAGGGTTTATTACAAATGTCCCTATTAATCAATATGTGAGAGTTAATGGTACCATCCTGAAACATAAAAAATTTAACAAAAAATAAAGGAAAATAAGGAGACAATAAGCCACATGCAACCAAGGACGAAATTATGAATTCTAATTTAGTCCATACACAATGGATACGTGCAAAAAAAAATACTTATAACGGATAAGGTAAAATTCCACAAAATGGATATGGACACAGATAAATATCCATTAAAAAAGTGAGTATGCGAACACGGGTATATTACTACTCACTGTGCTTCATATCCGTACTACATATTTATATAATATCATTAATATTATTATATAAAAATGCATGTTTATTAAGTTTTAAAAAATTATATCACTATTAAATAATTACATATTTTAATAAAAATATTTATATATTAACTCAACAATAACATCCATAATTTTTTAAGGGTTAAATATATTAAGCCCTCTGCCATTATAGCGAGTTTTGGTTAAAGCCCCCTGAAGTTTTTTTATTTTATTAAATGCCCCTTATAAAATCCAAAATCTAGATTTACCAAACCCTTTTACCATATTTGCTGACTAGGTTTTGACTTGCTGGATGATGTGGCAATAATATTAACCCAATATCATATTCAAAGTCTTTATTATGCTATTGCAACATCACACAATAGTGTTGTTTCTTCTTTTGTAAATCACTGATTCAAACCACTCTTGAAACTTAAACTTTGAAAGGCCATGGCTAATCCTTCAAATCCTCGTCTTGAACCTTAGCACTTCCCAAAACAATAGCCATAGAACTATTCCCCCATTCAACAGAAGCATAATACTTCAAGAAAAACGTCAGAGTCAAAACAACCCACTCCAAGAAAAAGATCAAAATAGCAAGTCCACCAGCCAGCTTCAGAATCACAGAACCATCTTCTTCTCTAACATAAGACTTCAGCTCCCCAAGAAAAATCACCAGTCCTAGTAAAAACAAGAACTGGAACCGAACCCTGAAAAATAGTAGTCAAAATAGTGGCCACCATGTGAGCAGAGTACCAACGGTTAGCACCAACAGCCGCACAACCAGAAATAGCACCAGCAATGGTGAAGATATGGAGAAGGATCAAGAAGAAGCCGCAAACATAAGGGATTAAGCGGAGTGAGAGTGTGAGGAATATGCATCTTGAGGCAGCACCCAACAAGACGTAGTTGCAAAAAAGGAAGAGCTTGTGGATGTTGAAGTGTCGTGGTGTTATTGTGGCTGGGTGATTGTTCATTGAGAGACCCATTTGGGTTTGGAACAGAAAGATTGAAACTTTGATGGATTGTCGTCAATAACCGTATTTGTTATGTTGTTCTTTCCTGAAACCAAAGGTATTCCCAATGAAGAGATGACATATACGTGGAAGAAGCATTGGTTCTGGAAATTGAAGCTCTCCGGTGCAATCTCCGGCCGCCGCGCCGTTCACGAGTGAGAGGGAGAAGACGCAAGCTGAATAGCCAAAACTCAATAAAACCTAATCCCTCTTTTATTTTGATTTTCATTTAATTATAATTGACTGGTATTAAGTGTGTTAATTTTGGCAATTATGCAGTCATCTATCCTTTTTCCCACATCATCAATAAGTCAAAACATAGTCAGCAAATGTGATAAAAGGGTTTGGTAAATACAGGTTTTGAGTTTTATAAGGGGCATTTAATAAAAAAATACTTCAGGGGGCGTAAACCAAAACTCGCTATAATAGCAGGGGGCTTATTATATTTAACCTTTTTTTAATATTGTTAAAAACACTTAAAATTATATGATATTTTATTATTAATTAATCTAACTACAAATACGGGTAAGGATATTGAAATACTTATAAGATACGTGTATGTATATGAACATTGAAACCCATGCGAATATGGACTCGGATATGGGAATTTTTTCAAACCGCGGGTATAAGACGGATACTATAGTACCCTGTCCAAACCCTATCCATTGTCATACCTAGAAGGAACCAGAAAATTTAGAATGTGTGGGAATGATATACAAGTAAATTTAATATATATTTAGATTAAATAACTTTTTCTGTAAATTTAGTATACAAGTTTTACTGTAATTTTTTATTTAAAAATAAATATAATAACATATATTAAATATCAATTAATTTAAAAAATATTAAAATAATATTACTACTTTAATTTTTTATTGAAAAAATATAAATATTATATATATATATATATATATATATATATATATATATATATATATTAATATTCATAGCTTATTAACCTATAGATATATTTTAATATTCATAGTCTATTAAAATATAGATATAACTATTTCAACAAAATCAGTCCAATTTAACTAAATAAAAAAAAACAGTCAGATTACATTGTGTTAAAAATATATCTAATTGGATGTTATGCAGTAATATATTCAAAATTTTACTTTGTTGGCCAAGTGACACCAAAACACTAGGGGGGAGGAGAATTGTGTTATTTGAAATTCAAAATTAGTTTATATATATTTTTTATTTTTTTAATAATGATAATAGGAAAAAAAAAAGAGTGGTACAAAGAGGAGAGGGGGACTATATCGAAACCCTCACAAAACTATTAAAATCTAAAGAAAGTCAAACCTAGCCTATTTTTTTTTTATAAAATCTGCCCTCAGAAACGGAAGAATCGAGTCAAAACTAATAAAATTAGTCACCGTAAGACCTAAGTTAGCAAGAGAATCGGCACAACTATTCCCTTCTCTGTAGATATGCGAAGCCACAATAGAAAAATCAGTAGTTATATTTACACAATTTATCCATCTAGTCCTGACTTGCCAAGGCACATTGAAGGGAGGCTTAAAGGCTTGATCCA
Organism: Vicia villosa; assembly: GCF_029867415.1. NCBI lineage: Eukaryota > Viridiplantae > Streptophyta > Magnoliopsida > Fabales > Fabaceae > Vicia > Vicia villosa. The sequence goes on along the minus strand of NC_081185.1, from coordinate 87,862,197 downwards.
TCGTAATAAAACCAGTTTCTAACCAAATATGCCGCCAACCTTTTTCATTGACGAACTGAATTGTCGACGTAGCACTTGAGAGTTCGGCGATGAGAGAATTCAAATTACTCAAGAACATAGCGAAAGCTCCAATAAACCAACCGTCGAAGTCTCTGGCAATGCCACCACAAGCATATGTCTTTAAAGTATTTATATTAAATTGGATAGATAAACAAAAATAAGAGATAAGAAAGAGAAATGCTGTAAAGAAGATGGAGAAAAGAGAGAGAGAGAGAGAGATGCACAACAAAAATAAAATAAATAACAATAAAAAAATATAAAGAATACATAAGAGATTTATACACGCTAGGTCTAACCAATTTGTATACACATTAGGCCTAACCAATTTGCACTACAAGAAAATAACTATATAAAAACGATAGATTTTAGTGACAAATGGCTTTTGTGACAATTTTTTTCTATTTTTTAAAATTAATGGTTTATAAGTACCATCAACTTGTTTACAAAGAAAATACTATATTTACTGCTGTCAAGAATCGAACCACAGACCAACGACCTACACCCGCACAGTCAGCAATATAAATCATACAGTTATATTTAACTTTGACATTAATTTTCTCTTTTCTCAAGTTAAAGAGAGAAGCACCCCATTTTTCCCCTACTTTTTGTTTCCCTTTTACATTTTTTTTTCAATAAAACCCCCCACATTTTCTTGTTCTCTCCCACGCATAGAAAAAAAAACTCTAAAAACCAAATATCTTAGGATTTTTTCTTGGCAAAATACCCATTTTCGTCCCTTAACTTTACCTCGGGGTCCATTTTGGTCCCTTAATTTTTAAAAAGTTCAAATAGATCAAGTTCAAATAGATCCCTTATCTATTAAAAAGGTGGCACGTTAGTCCTTTTCGTCAATTTGATGGAAACGGACGTTTGACCGTGCATGTGTGGCGCCTGACGTGGCATTGGTTTGTAATGGCAGGTTGCGTGACATATGTTATCATCAAAGTTCATAAAATTCTAAAAATTATTCAAAATTTTTGCACTCACCAAGGTTTGAACTCAAGACACCTTACTTAATATAATAATAGGTGTACAGCTAAGCTATGCTAATTTTTGTTGATTTTTTTTCCTTCTGAAGTTACTTATTAACTACAACCATTTTATTATTATTATTATTACTATTATTATTATTATTATTATTATTATTATTATTATTATTATTATTATTATTAGTATTATTAATATTACTATTAGTATTATTATTACTATTAGTATTTGTAGTATTATTATTATTATTATTATTATTATTATTATTATTATTATTATTATTATTATTATTATTATTATTATTATTATTATTATTATTATTATTATTAGTATGGTTAAATCTAGAATGAACCATCAATTAAGTGTACATTTGTGGACCACTTTTTTAAACCATCCGATTTTTTTTAAAAGTTGAGATGAATTAAAAATAAATTGAGAACACGTGTATTTTTTTTACACAATCCCTTACCTTATCTTCTCTCATAGCTGAGTAATTTTATTAAAAAAAAAACTGACATAGCTGTTGAGCCATTTACTAATGGTTTTATTAGTGGTTTTATATTAGAGTTATCAATTGCTTTTTATCACTAATTCTAAATCTAATTTAGTTAGTTCACAGTTAATCATACATTGCCGGAATGGAAATTATTTTATCAGCCACTATTAGTATTATTAATATTATTATTATTATTATTATTATTATTATTATTGTTATTATCTCTATTATTATTATTATTACTATTACTATTACTATTACTATTACTATTACTATTATTATTATTATTATTATTATTATTATTATTATTATTAATATTACTATTATTATTAATATTAGTATTATTAATATTATTATTATTACTATTATTATTATTATTAGTATTATTATTACTATCTCTATTATTATTATTAATATTAGTACTATTAGTATCATTACTATTATTGTTAGTAATATTATTTTATTATTATTATTATTATTACTACTATTATTATTATTACTATTACTATTACTATTATTATTATTATTATTATTATTATTATTATTATTATTATTATTATTATTATTATTATTAATAATAATAATAATAATGTAGAAGCAAAAGAAATCAAGCAATAGTTAATAAGTAGTTTCTGAAAGAAAAGAAAGTAACCAAAATGAATGTAGCCTAGTGGTACACCCATTTATACCATAATTAAGGTGTCTTCAGTTCAAACCTTGGTGAGGACAAAGTTTTGCCACACATGCACAGTCAACTTTTTAAAAAATTAAGGGACCAAAATGGACCCCAAGGGACGAAAAAGGGTATTTTGCCTTTTTTCTTTACCCACCTCACTATGGGGGTCACCCCCAGCGAAATTCCCAACTTACCCCTGCTTCGGAGATTCATCTCCGAAGTTTTTTTTAAATTTTTTTTTTATATTTCGGAAATGCATTTCCGAAATGCATCAAAATTCATTTATTTTTTACAATCAGGTAAGAAATATGGACACATGTGCCTACGTAAGCCTTCTAAGACGGTTACCTTCTAATAAATGTGGTAACACTTTCCTACTTAAAAGCCTACGTAACAAAAATTGGGAAGCTCCACAGCCACGCCCTATTTAAAAGAATAAAAAACCTTTTGAAATTTCGAAGTTCCCTTTTCCTTCTCCCCACCATTCTCAGACGGTTAACTTCTAAAACACTTTCCTATTTAAAAGCTTCTCACCCATTTTTCTTTCAAAATATCCCAAATCATTTTCGATCCTAAGTCTTCTTCTTTGCTTTAACGTTTTCTATCTCTTATTACTGCTTTCATCACAATGTCTCGCCGCGGTGGAGGAAATCATCCCGAAAATCGTCGGAGTCAACCATCTCCTGCACATTCTCAACAATCATCCATCAATGCTGCAGGATCAGGCCGTGGTGGTGGTGGCCGTGGCTCTCGCGGTGGACGTACCTCCAATCCTTCTTCCTCCGGACATCCACCTCCTCCGTCATATGCTCCGGCCCCGGTTACCTCTCCTCCGTCTGTTGTTGCAGCTCCGGTTGTTCGTCCATCTGTTTCAGCGCCGTTTGTTCCATCTGTCGCAGCGCCGGTTGCTTCCTTGAGTTCGGCTCTGATCTCCATCGAGAGCCTGGTTGCCGAAGTTAAACAGAAGGCTACTCTAGAGTCGGCTCCGTCGTCTCAGAAGGAAAATTGGGAAGGAAAATTCAAGTTCGTGCTAATCATTTTCAGTTGCGAGTGGCTGATAAGGATCTACACCACTATGATGTAAGTATAGTTTGCTCATAAGTTTTTTGTTGTTGTTTATTATGTTGGTAAGTTACAATGTGGTATGGATTTCTAGAGGATCAAGACTTTCTAACCTGTTGCAGCGTCTCCTCCATCGTCTTCATCCGATTAAATAAAGCGAATCGTTCTTGTTTGTTATTTTTCTTCTGTCCAGACCTTTTTTCGGAAGTGCATTTCCGAATTCCTCCAAGGGGGGTGAATTCGGAGATGAACTTCCGAAAACACCACATTTTCTGAAAAATAACTTTATTTCGGAGATGCATCTCCGAAATCAATATTTTATATTAAAAAAAACACTTTTTCGGAGATATATTTCCGAAAACACCTTTTTTTTAAAAAAAATACCTTTTCAAAAATGAACTTCCGAAACAAGGGGTAGTGTTGTAAATTCACCAGGGGTGGACAAAAAAGTTAGGAGGTGGGTGAAGAAATTCTCTTAGTCCTCCGGCAACTCAAACACAATATCTTCTCCAATAGTAGTAGTTAAATGTTCCATCACTTTCAATTAACATGAGTAACTTCATCAAATTTTGCAAGTAGAGTTGAAAAACATGCAAACTAAGCCTAGCAGCAATTTATCAATTAGTTTTTAGAGTCCCGACCAAATCTATTCAATTGAAGTTGAATAACTAAAATAAAAAACAATTAAGACTTGGACATTTATTTTACTACACTATTATATTTTTGTAGTAACTTTTTAGTTTTCCATATAATTTTAAAGAAAAGAAAGTATTTAAAATTGTGAAATAAATTAAAAGGTAGGAGTAATGTAAATTGAAGCATGAGAAAAATGAAAAGTATGAAAATATTATGAAAGAAATATAAAATGACACGCTTTAAAGTAACACAAAAACTGTTTTCAACACAAATATGAAAAATATTCTAATAGACAATAAGAAGATAGATTACATAATATTTTTTTAATTATTATTTTAATGCCAAAACTATAGTCCATAAATTTTTTTTTTAAACTAAATAAAAATCAATTTATATGATGTCAATACCATAACTAAGGTGAACTTATTTAGTATTATAGGATCTTATCATCATTTCACCTGTAAAGTCCCCAAACACACATACACATATTGAGAACACACACAGGTCTCAAAGGAGTGTCGCAACCACTTGTTGGACATTCATCATCACTAGAACATTTACGAACCTCCACTATAATAATTAAAAAAAAAAGAATAAAAGTTAATATTACTAAAAAAGGATAAAATATTATACAAAAAATAGGGAAGAAAATTTGAAAAGAAAAGAAAGGCTTACCGCTATCGCTAGTTGTGACAAGAAATGGAGAAAAAATGATGATCATAACAAAAACAAAATTAATAATTTTAACCATATTTTCTACCTTCAACGTGTAACAAATAGGATATTATTGTATCAGTATGTGATTTAAAATTTAATACTCCACTTATAATACTTATATAATTATTTTTAACACTTGTCAAAAAAAAAAAAAAAACACTTGTAAAGTTGTAAAAATAAATATCTTGGATTTTTATAATTATTGAATGTCTCTTAAATATATTATTAAATATATTAATGGGTTGTATTTTCCACCTTTTAAATACTCTGTAAGGAGGTGATATAAATATGTCTATTTTAAATTATGTTATAACCTTTAATTAGTTACCTTTGATCCTTTGGGACACTTAGCTAGAGTCCGCATACAAAATTTATCAATAAAAAATTTATCATCATTATCATTTTATAATTTTACTAAAGTAAAATTAACAAATCATTATTAATATAGTTTATCATTATAGATGTTTCTTTATTAATCAATCCGTGAGAGCAGACCCGGCCCTGTGCATGTGCAAGGGGAGCCACAGCACAGGGCCTCACATTATAAAGGGCCTCAAAACATATAAATTACTAAAGAATTTTGTAACTGCATTAATTAGTTATGGTAGGAAAATAACAACTGATTCATAATAAAACTACGTAGAACTTCTATTATTGGCCCCACAAGTGTAGTGGTAATTGATTGCAACTTCTTAATATAGTTTGAATTCTTATTTATAGCCACCTTTTCTTTTTCAACGGATATCAGCCCTCGATGTGGAACCTCAAATTTAAGTATTTTAAAGCCTTGTTCTATATTGGAGTCAACTTTACTCTAATAATTCTTCATCTCTATGATATAACAACCTTAATTTAGAATCAATTAATGATACGTTACTGAAACTAACAATGTCCCTTATACACAACATCAATGCCAATATATAACACCAAGATTTCATAATGTACTCATACTAAAAACAAGATGAATTACACTATATGAGAAAATGCAAGTAGTTCTCTATTGTCTTTTAATTGCAGTCTAATAAGACATTATTTTTAATTATTATTTTTTAATTTAAGTTCATTTTCAAAATCAGAACAGGGCCTCTTATTTAATTGGGCCGGCCCTGCGTGAGAGTTAATGTCTTTAATATGTAGCCTTTTTTTTTAAAGATAAAATAAATATAGGGTTAAATATACAAAGTTCCCAGCGAGTTTTGATTTTAGTTTTTGTAAACAAAATTTTTTAATTCCTCCTAACTTATCTAAATTCCGTCACTAACTCTCCCAAATGGCACTTGTCCATCCAAATTCCTTTCAAATTCTCCATTTTTTTCGACATGGCTTATTTGTTTTAAAAGTTTCTACTGTGGCAGTTACATCGTGATATTATATGCATACCTCTTACTGTGCCTCCATCGTTGCCCTTTTTGCACTTGTTTTATTCTGGATGTTGTTTTCAATGGTGTTTAAATTTATGTAATTTATGATTATGATTTCAAAAGTGTATCAGTTAATGCAATGAAGGGTTATTTCAAAAGTGTATCAGTTAATGTAATGAAGATTATCAACATTTTGTTTTAATGGATAGGCAATTTGTGTTTAATTTTATTTAGTGCATCTTTATTAATAATTTTGTGTGGACTTGATGTTACTAACCCATGCTTGAGGAGTTTTGGACTTTTGGACATAGGTTAGAATTTTCATTTTTTTTGAATATTGTTGCATCTAATACCCCAAAATTTTCCCGCCTTAATACTAACATTTAAATTATTTTTAACTTTGATTTTATAAGTTTTTATTTAATTTTACTAGCATTTTAATAGTAATTTTTATTTAAAAAAAATATATGTAACAGTTACTTTAAATTATTTATATTTTCTAAATAAACAAACTTCACATGACACTTCACTTGTTTTATAGGACAACTTTATGTTGAATAAATGAATTGGTAAAATTGGTAATAGTAAGTACTAATAGCTAACAACTTATGTGTGTTTGGGGTACCGAGTTCGAAATACTGCCATATATATATATATATATATATATATATATAAGGATTTGCAGGTAAGAAAAAGGGGAGAGAGGGGCTGCCTCCAAGAACCGTAAAAAATGTAAGAATAAAAGAAAATTCAATTTCGTAGAGGCAACCCAATAAAAGGAGTTTAGAGTATTTAAACGGATTGCTGGGGACTTTTCTGAAGTTATTCAAACGCTCCCAAGCCTTTTCACGCTCAGAACCGTCGCCTTGCACGCACGGTTTGGACCAAAAAAAGTTGCTTTCGATTCGCGTCATACACGCATTATAAACGATTTTGATTTCATATTTGTGTTCACCTTGAAGTTTAGAAGCGTTCTGGATAGTTTAATTTTGTTTTAAATACAGATGCAAAGATATACCATAGCTAGGGTTTTGAAGCTCCGAATTGGGATTATTCGATACAGAAAAAATTGGACCCTAAGACCTATACCATTGAGTTCGGATGATGATTTACAATTGATATATGTTTCTGGAATTCATTTATGCGTTGTTGTTTTTTAGATTCGAGTTTGCAGGGTCTATGGTTACATGGCAAAAACGTTGCCAAAGATTTTTCTTTTTCAGAAAAAAAACAACGTGGAGAAGATGACAGGCTTGCTGGGCGCGTTTTTGTATTCATTTAAAAAAAATTGTTTTTGTATATTACTTGTAGAAGGCGCATAATTATTATGCATGAGAAACGTGGGTTCGATCCCTGGTGGGGGTTACCCATTGTTTTATTTTCTGAAACGTTTGTCTCTACAAGATCCGGTACACGCACCTTCGCACGTTCCCATCATGCACCTTATTTAGAATTTGATTTTAATATAATTAGGATTAAAACTAGGGTTTAGGATTAGATTTCCCGATTATTTCGATTTAATTAATTTTAATTATTAAACCACAAAAACCCTATAAAAGTTACCAATACATTAGGGTTTGCCCAATCCCACTAGCCACTTGGCCAAAGTTTTAGGATTTAATTTGTTATTCGTTCCGACTAAATCTATTAGTCGCAATGATTAATAATCGATTAATTTAATTAATCAAATCCAATAATAAAACACATTTTATTTTGCTAAATGGTTCTAACCAAATCTATTGGTTACAATGATTAGCATACTTAACTCGTTATCGGGTAATAATCAAACCTATTGATTATGATGGATAACAATAAATAATTTTAATTACAATATAAAAAAATATACTTCATTTGTTGTCCGTGACGATCGAATCTATCGATCAGAGCAACCAGCAATACATTATATAATCCGTTAATTATAATGATCAAATCTATTGATCATCGCATCTAACGGTGACATATCAAATCAGGGTTGTACGCCCAAATCTCAAAATACACTAAACCATGAAACTACAGATTTTCATCTCTTCAATACTGCGATTTTCAAATCTACGATAAGGTAATTCAAAATACCTTCGAACTTCACATTTCAAAAACTACGACAAGGTAACTCAAAATACCTTCAAACCATATCAAATCAAATTCAAAGGCGTACAACCTTGTGCCCGAACTACGTTGACTTTGATTCTCCATAAGGAGATACGTAGGCACTTGGTAACAAGGCGAGTCCCCTTCCCTAAAACCTCAATTCTTTCAAATCTCACTTTTCACCCTCTTCATTTCCTTAGCTACTAACCTTAATAAATTTATCCATAAACCTTTACCTAAAAATGCAAACCTTAGGAAAGGATTGAGGGTGCCTAACACCTTCTGTAACATCCCGATTTTTATTAATATTTTTATTAATTATATTAGTAATTATATTGTTTGGTGTTTTTAATAATAACTTATTTATTTAGTTATTATGTGATATAATAATTATTTAAGTATTTAATTATGTGAGTGTTTGTGTTGTTTGACTTAATTGAGTTATTAGAGAGATATAACTAAATGGGCCTAAGTGATAGAAACATAATGGATGGATTGGTGGGTTAAGCCCAATTGACATAAGTGAGATAGTAAGAGAAAGTTAGGGTTTTAGAGGTTACTATTTTCATTTGGGGGAAAAGATAGGAAGAAGAGAAAAGAGGCAAAAGGGAAGAGAACAATGGTGGAAGAGAAAAGCTAGAAGAAACCTCATTTTCGCAGCAAGTTTCAGCATTGAGTCACCTTAGCAAAACGGATGTATCTCTCAATCCAACCGTTGGATCGTCGCGTGGTTTTGACACAACGTTCCTGACTCATAGAGGTAAGTTCTGACCGGAGCGATTTTGATTTTGAGGATTTTAAGTTTGTCTGATAAGCTGATTTCCGAACTGGTTTTTAGGTGTGTCTCCAAATTATGTTTGAAGGATTTATTTTGGAGAAAAGCTTAGAGCTATGGTGAAAGATTTCATATTTTCCAAGGTAAGGGTGGGGTTCTTTCATGCTAAAGGGTTGTATGATAGTATGTTATAGTGGGTTTAATTCTATACTTTGATATCCATGTTCTTCTATGTTGCAATTTTGGGTATTTGATGATTGTTGGAATGTGATGATATAAATGTGATAAGTTGTGTGCAATTGATAATCTATGTGTATTAGATTGTTATGTTTGTTGTGAGTAAACCATTGATAGTGAAATAATGGGTTTTGTAATAGAATTGGAAAATAATGGAATAGAAATACAATAGTTGAATTGAAATTAATATAGTTTAATTATTAATTGGATAGTTAAATTATTAGTTGAATTGATTCCAATAAGTCTATGTGATTGGAATATACTTGAACTTGGACCAATTATTCGGTTTATCGGTAAATTACGGTATTTTGAGAAATTGTTTGTAATTGTGTTTTGGCTTGAATATGTATGTTGAGAAATATATATTGTCATGCCAATGATGTTGTTTTGATATTGATTCTTTATGGTTAGTTGGTTAGCATTAATTCTAATGACTAATTGCTTGATGTTGAAAATGTGTGTTCATGTATAATTGACAAAAATGAGAATTAACATGAGATAGTATGATTACTAGTGTTAATTGGATTGTGTGAATCGTAATTGATTAATTGGCCTCTCATATGTGAATGATGTGTGTGTGTTGTGAATGTTGTGTACAATTGGTGGATAATTCATAGAGTTGAATTATTGTGATATGTGGAAAGTTAAGATGGTAGAGATGATCTTAATTGCATATATTTGTGAGATTGTACATACATTCATATCATAGTGTGCCTTGAAACATAGGTGGAATTGCTTTGAAACACAAGTGTGGCTTGGATTCTAGAGCGAATCGGAAAGCGGTAAACTATATGTTTACATTTGGTGGCTTTGGTCTTGTCCGGATCTGAAGCGTGGCTAGATTCTATATGAATCGGAAGCGGTGGAACTTTGGGTCCATATTGGGTACCACATGCATAGAGTCACATGTCTTGCATTGAGTTACATTGGAGTTATGTGATGTTTGAATATATGTAATTATGTGATTAGGTGATTGTTATGTGTGCATGAGATGTGATAATTAAATTTGGTGATGTTTGATACATGATTTTGGTGATATATGTAAATGAAACGTATATGATGAGAATGCAAATATATATATGTATTAATGATATATGTATATATGTGGAATATATGAACCATGTCTTGCCATTGTTGATAGTTGTATTAATTTACGTTGTGATTATGAAGTATATGTTATTATGTGTTTGAATGACATACTTGTAAACTTGAATACATTGTTATAGTTGATAGTTAACATTATTGTTGTGATGCAAATTGCTTATATTGAGAAGTGGTGAATTGTATATGATTTTATCTTTGCTATATGTATTATCCTACTTTCCTTTATAATGTTTGATATCTCACCCCTTCTGCTAATGTTTCCCCTACCATGGGAAATGGGCAGGTACTCAAGTATAGCTGTGGAAGTTTGTAGATTCACCGTGTCTGGTTGGTGTGTCGCTCTGATATGTAGCACTCGGGGGTTGTCTATATTGTTGTTTCTATGTTGTTCATGTTTTAGTTGTTGAGTTCCAAATTGGATAATGAGAAGTACTATGATGTTTGAAGTTGTTTCCGATTAAATAAGATGATTTGTTTATAAATTCGAATGTTATGATTCCGCTACGTATTACTATGAAGTTGGTTTGTCTAAGAGCTGTTATAAGTTGTTTTGTGCTTCTCTGAGATTAAAGTGCTATGTATCTGTTTATGAGTTGTTTATAGGAAGTAAATGTGATATCCCAAATGCATTGTTGATAGTTTTTAAAATACTCTGATTTCTCGCATGATATTTTTGGGTAGAATTTGGGGTGTTACACCTTCCCTTGACCTGATTATAATAATCTTACCCCGATCTCTAAACTGCGTAGGGTTTCCTATTCGCCCTTCAGAATAGGTGGCGACTCTAAAAGGTTATTTTTAGGGCAGGTTGCTACACTAAGAACTTGAGAATTCATCTAGATCTTGGACTTTCATCTGAGAACTTTACCCTTATCTTGATAAAAATTTGAACTTTTGAACTTGGGATTCATCTAATGCTTTGTGATCTTAATGTTCATCTGATACACTTGTGGTCCAGAATTTCATCTGACACTTGGTTCAAATACTTGCTTCATCTTGTGGTTAGTTCACTCGCACACACAAAGGCTTTCTCTTGGGCTACCTTACAATGAGAACTTTTATTTCCTTGTCCTTTGTATTTATGCTTTAGGATATTCTCTTCGTCTCCTCTCCCTTCTTTAATTTCAAAACTTCTCCCTTTTTCAAAAGCTTCTTGTTTTCGAACTTAAAACCTTAAATAATAAACCTTGACTCTATCAAGTGATCGTCAAATATTTTTCTTAATAAATTACAAAAAAACTTAAGCATATTTAAATTCTTTCAAAAAAGCCTAAAAAGGGACAAACATCATCAAACATTCTTTTTGTGCCTTTGTGTACTTTTCTTTTGAAAACCTTTTTAAAAAAGGAAGATCATTTGTCCAATTCTTGCAGTGATGCAATCTCTAACCCCTAAGTTGTGGTTGCAGTTGTTGATATTTTCCACTTGAATGTGAGACATCCTAAGAGGGTTAAGCCTAATTTGTTTATCTATGTTTATGTTATTGCCTATTGCTTGCTTTTTTGTTTGTTTTGGGTGCTTAGCGATCTCTGTGTGGTAAGGGAAAAGTCCTCTACCCGAACTTGAGTGCATTTAAGATTAGGATGGTGGTATAGTCATGTTTGACCTTCTAGGCGTAGGCCTCGTTTTATTGACTTGAGACCCATCACCTTAGATGAGACCCTTTTGAAAGTGATTGATGTCTTACGAGCAGTCGTACTTGCGTTGTTACTTTTGACCTGGGAACCCATGATTCTGAGGAACCTTTAGAACATTTTTAACCCTTCTTGGCCTTTTAGGACGTAGTGTGGTGACCATCTTGGTGCAGGCCTAGTTTGGTTGATACACGATATTACACTCAGATGAGGTTCTATGAGGAATATTAATGGTCTATGAGAAGTCGTTAAACTAGTAATATCTATAAGACGGATCCGTGATTCTGGGAACTTTCTTAGAATCCGATTATTGTTCAGGTTATCCAAAACTGTAGTACACACCTTGTGGCATGGTCCTTGCCCTGTCCACCATGCTTCATGCTTGTGATCTTGAACCTTTGAACCCATCTTTACTTGTGCTTGTGATTGTGGCATTCATGCATCCATGCATTCATGAAAAACATCTTTTCTACATATTTCTCAAGGAACTTAGGGACTTTGCTTGCAAACGTCATATGTAATTTTGATATGGATTTTGGAGGGAGAAGCATTCACCAGTTTTGTTTCATGCATCCTAAGTTAGCTGAGCTGAAAAAGCTAGGATCTTTACACACCTTGTGGCATGGTCCTTGCCCTGTCCACCATGCTTCATGCTTGTGATCTTGAACCTTTGAACCCATCTTTACTTGTGCTTGTGATTGTGGCATTCATGCATCCATGCATTCATGAAAAACATCTTTTCCGCATATTTCTCAAGGAACTTAGGGACTTTGCTTGCAAACGTCATAGGTAATTTTGATATGGATTTTGGAGGGAGAAGCATTCACCAGTTTTGTTTCATGCATCCTAAGTTAGCTGAGCTGAAAAAGCTAGGATCTTTGGTGGTTTGTTCTCATGATGTTAAAGGCCGTTATGGGAGGCTTCTAACAGTGCTTAATATTGATGTTGAAGAATGGATTCTTGAGACTCTGGTCCAGTTCTATGAATCGAATATTAGTGTTTCACCTTTTCTGACTATTAGCTTGCACCCAGCTTGGAGGAGTATGCTTATCAGATAAGGTTACCCGTCTCAGATTATATATCGTTCAGTTGTTTGAAGGAGATTCCCAAGGCTCATGTTATTGAAGAGGCTATGCACTTGAGGAAAGTAGAGATTGAAGTTCATCTTGTGTCTAAAGGAGGTACTATAGGTTTGCCTGCAAATTTTTTGATGAAGAAAGCTGCTACTATGGCTAGTATGGGAAGTATGGTTGATTTTGAAGTTGTAATTCCTTTGCTTATCTATGGTCTAGTCTTGTTTCCTAACATTGAAAATTTTGTGGACGTCAACTTTATCCGTATCTTTCTAATTTGGATTTCGGTTCCCACTCTTCTTGCTGAAACTTATTATTCCATCCATTACCGGATTGAGAAGAATGGGTGGACCATTGTGTGTGTACTCCTCTACTGTACAAGTGGTTTATTTCGCACTTACTGCATTCCGGCTTATTCAAGTATAACGAGAATTATTTAAGGTGGTCGCAGAGGATTATGTATCTAACCAATGCATATCTAACTTGGTATTCTAGGGTTTACGACAAGGTGAAGATCATTGATAGTTGTGGGGAATTCCTTAATGTGCCTCTTCTTGGTACAAAAGGATGTATTAAATACAACCCAATCTTGGCTCGACGTTAACTTGGATATGCTATGAAGGATAAACCAAACAACATTCTTGTAGAAGGTGTTCTCATAAAAAAAGGTGTTGACAACAAGGAGTTAAAAGAGAGGATAATCCATTCCTGACATAAGATTCATATGAAAGGAATGGATGAGCTAGGAAGGAAGAATTGTGTTTCTGTGGAGCCTTACGCTCACTGGGTGTGAGTTAGAGCTATTACAAACAAAATGCATTATCGTCTCGAAGAACCTATGTTCCCTCATTGCATAAGACACATTGTTCTTGTTGAAGATGTGAGAGAACTCAAAGCTACTTTGGCTCAGATAAAGCAAGAGCAGGATGCTTGGGAGAACCAATTTGACTTTTCAAATGCAGAAAAGTTAGAGCTTCAGAGATAACTGAATGAGAAAGATGAACTGCTTTGCTAGAAGGATGATTTACTTAAGTAGCATGGGAAGAAGAGGAAGAGGGTTCAAGAGGATTTATTTTCCTCCAACAACCTTATATCTCACCCTAGCAAGGAGCTCTATGATACTCGGGATAGATTCAACGCTTGGAACGGTGTTGTTGACAAAGTCTTGAAGGAGAAAGTTGTCATGAAGGTTGCATTTGAAGCTCAGATTAAGAAACTCAAGCAGAAGCTGCAGCTTTCAATACATAGCCTTTAGTTTATGGCTTTTATTTTGATTTGAAATTATGTAACTGAATATTATAATCCTTCCCGATTTATGAAATAAAATTAAGCTTTTCTCACTTGATATTGTTATTACTTATGATGTTTGCAATTGTCTTTATAGTTTTTTTAGTTCATTGAAAACTTATAAAGAAAACATTTTCAAATGATAATTTGTATATGCACTTCATGCATAATTATACATAATTGGTTTTTCTTTCATGCAAGTTTTCTAGAGTCTCATTTTTCCCTTCGTCTTGGAAGAAGCCAAGTTGTTTCACCGGTATAATACTTGTGCTAACCCAAGACGCAAGATGGAAACAATTGAACATGAACACAGAGAACTCCGTAAAGAGGTCAATGCTTTAAGAGCTGGGATGGATATAATGACTACTTTGTTGGAAACTCTGGTTGCAGCTCAACATCAGCCTCCACCACAGGCTTCGCCTTAAGTGATTTTCATTTCAGAAGTTACTACACCTGCTATTGTGCCCTTTACGCCAGTATAAGTACAATGTTAATATGGCTCCCAACAGTGACAAGTTTCATGCTATGTCATAGAAGGATAAGGAATAATTTAAGGAGAAAGAGATGACTAAAATGTTTATACAGATATTGAGCTCATTTTATTACGAGAGGATGGTTTCCTATGCTCCGAATGACTTTACTAAAATGGTAAGTATGGGTGTTAGACTAGAAGAAGGTGTCCTATAGGGACGTTTGGATAGAGAATATGGTTCTTCATCTGGATCCAAGAAGCATGGAAGTAGGTTCTGAAGGATAGAAAAACATTTAGAAAGGGGGGGGGGTTTGAATAAGTGTAGTCTAAATACTTGAGCGATAAAGATAAATTGCACAGTTATTTTTATCCTGGTTCGTTGTTAACTAAACTACTTCAGTCCACCCCCACGGAGTGATTTACCTCACCTGAGGATTTAATCCACTAATTGCAACAGATTACAATGGTTTTCCACTTAGTCCGCGACTAAGTCTTCTAGAGTATCCTGATCACAACCTGATCACTCCAGGAACAAATGCTTAGACACAAGCTAAGACTTTCTTAGAGTATCCTGACCACCACGTGATCACTCTAATTACAACTGCTTAGAGACAAGCTAAGACTTCCTAGAATATCCTGATCAACACTTGATCACTCTAGTTACTTACAAATTAATGTAATCAAATAAGAGTTTTACAATGCTTCTTAAAAGCTATAATCACAACAGTGATATTTCTCTTAACGTTTAAGCTTAATCTCACTAATATATTACAACAGCAATGTAGTGAGCTTTGATGAAGATGAAGTTTCTGAGCTTTGAATTTGAACAGCGTTTCAGCAAGTCTTTCAGAATAATTTCGTTCAGAATTTTTTCGTTTTTTTTTTTGCTTCTCATCAGAACTTCATATTTATAGGCGTTTGAGAAGATGACCGTTGGGCGCATTTAATGCTTTGCGTATTCCGTACAACATTGCATTTAATGTTTCACGCTTTTGTCAACTACCTCGAGCCTTGTTCACGCTGTGTCTACTGACGTTGCCTTTAATAGCTTCCAACATTCCTTTTGGCAGTCAGCGTAGCCTGCCACTTGTACTTTCTTCTGATCTGATGTTTGTGAATAAAATATTTGAATATCATCAGAGTCAAACAGCTTGGTGCATAGAATCTTCTTGTCTTCTGACCTTGAAGTGCTTCTGAGCGTGATACCATGAGAACTTCAGTGCTTCTGCTTCTGATCTCAAGTTCTTCTGATGCTTCCATAGACCCATGTTCTGATTCTGCCTTGACCATCTTCTGATGTCTTGCCAGAGCATGTTCTGATGTTGCATGCTGAACCTTCTGAGACAAAGCTTCTGAGCGCTGATTTGTGCATACTCTTTATATATTACCTGAAAGGGATATTGCAATGTATTAGAGTACCACATTATCTCACACAAAATTCATATCCTTGTTATCATCAAAACTAAGAATATTGATCAGAACAAATCTTGTTCTAACAATCAAAACTAAGAATATTGATCAGAACAAATCTTGTTCTAACAGGTTCCAAAAGAAGAAAGAAGGTGATGCTAATGCCATTTCCCATGGAGGAAGACAGAAGATACAAGGAGGTCATCAATAGAATCAACAACATTTTGTCGCTTTTGTGTCACCAGTTGTTAATGCAGCTCATATTGTGCCAGCATATCAACCTCATTTACAACAATAACCGCAACAACAATCTAATCAGAATAATCAATAAGCTCGTGTTGTCAAGAAGGTTCGGTTTGATCTGATTCCTCTGACGTATATAGAGTTGTATCCCTCGTAGCTATAGAGAAAGCTGGTTCTGACTAGGTCTCCACCAGTCATTCCTAATTCCTTTCCTTATTGGTGGAAGCCTGATTCCCCTTGTCCTTTTCATTAAGGTACTATAGGTCATGACTTAGAGAATTATTTTGCATTGAAGTATGAGGTTCAAAAGCTTGTTAGAAGTTGTATTCTAAAGTTAAGAGATATTGGGCCGAATGTACAAGTGGATTCGTTGCACGAACATGGTGGACCTTAAGTTAGTGTGGTTGAAGATTGTTCAAGTGAATGTTTGATCTCTGATGTGAATAGGGTGAAGAATCAGTTGGCGAGTGTGTATGCTAGATTGTTGAAAGCTGGTGCATTTGTTGTTAATCATTCAGACTATTTAGTGTGTGGCCAAGATTCCAGAGGATGTGTTGTTGTTAGAAGAGACATTATGAGTCTAATGGATCGTGGTGTGATGCATATTAGTACCAGATGCTAAGATAATGATGTAACTGATATTGTTCCTTACTTTGATGTTCCTGAACGGGTGGAAATTACTTATTGTATCAAAGAAAATGTTGTAACTCCTTTGGTGATTGGTGTACCAAGACCTTTTCCTTATGCTTCAAACATAACTATTCCTTGGAGGTACAATGCTATTGTGATGGAGGAAGTTAAGGAAACTGTGTTTGAACCCTCTCAATATGTTGAAAATATTGCTGATGCTAGGTTTGACCAGAAGTGGGCATGTGTTTACACCCACACCTCTCCACAAAGACGAAAATGTTGCTATAGAGAAGAGAGCTCGTGGAAAGGATATCGTAGTGGACAATCGAAGACCAGTGATTTCTATCCAGTATGATGAGTATAGAAATGGAGATGCTGAAGAGTTACTGAGATTAATATGCAAAGTATGTGGCGTCTTGCCGAGCACAAAAAAAAAAGAAAACACTTATTTTCTCATTTCATCAATCTTTGGCAAAGTTTAACCCTTTAGCCTAAAAACGTAGATTTTTAAAAGGTTCCTATAGAGTACCACAAATGTGAGGGCTGCTAATATCTTCCCCTTGCATAACCAACCCTCGTATCCTGATCTGTTCTTTTTGGGTTTTGTTGATATTTTCCCTTTCCTTTGGAAACAATGATGACTCTTGCTTTGCGATTTAAGTTAATCAATAGTTTAATCTCAATTTTTTTTGCTGTGACACTAACAATACTTCTTCTGAATGTGAGTTACTTCTAATAAAATACACTTGCACAAATTAAAAATACAAACATGTATCAATGAAGGATTACATTAACAATCAATACTAGCAAAACACTCATCACCCTGCACTATATTGAAAAAAGAAAATATAAATAAGCATAATGAAAAGATAATAACATATTATATATATGAAGTAAAGAAGGAAACTGTAAAAGAAATAATGCCTTACATTTTTCTTTCATTGCATCAAGATATAAAGAGAGAATGATAATCATAACACGAACAAACTTGAGAATTTTTTTTTTGAATAACCAATTTTTTTAAAAAAATTCCAAAAATAACAAGGTTTTCAAATTAATTACCAAAATGTCACTTTTTTGCTAAAAAAAACACGTTGTCGCCAGGGGGGGGGGTGGCGACAACAATGGGCCCAAAACGTGCTCGCCAGTGGGCCTGGCGCCTACATGTAAATTTTAGGTGTTGTCGCCACCCCCCTGGCGATAACACCCCCCCATATTTTTTTTTTCTTTTTTTTTTGTTATTTTTTTTCTTTAACATATTTCCTTCTAATTTTTTTTATATTATATTTTTCAAATATTCTTTCAACATGATTTTTTTATATAATTTTTTTTCCATGGTATTATATTTTCGGTAATTTTTTACTTTCAACATTAATGTTTTCGGTAATATTTTCTCTTAAATGTTTGTAAGTATTATTATTGGTTCCAAATATTTTTTCCATGGTAATATTTGGTAATTTCTTTCAATATGTATCATGAATCCATTATTTTTTTGGTAATCTTTTTTGTGTTGTAACCCATAAAATTTATAAAAAAAAGTTCATTTCATTGAAAAAGTAAATTACAAATATCATCGAAACTAAAAACTATGTTGTGGAGCTAGATCCACGATTGGGACATTTGGTCCTATTATGTCCTACCTCACGACATATACTACACTTCCTCTGCATTTTTTCAGTTACGTCCATCTCGGTTCTAATACGATTGCTGTTTGGTCGACCGCTTTTATTCCGACGCATTAAATCGTTATGCCAAACTGTTTCCCCCTCGTACACAGGCCAATATGCCTCCATTGCTACCACCGAAAAGTAATTGTCGTATACGTTGAGCAACGTTGATACATTATAAATTTCTGATACCAAAGATAATGCATCAAAGTGAGTATGTGAACATGCTGCAAGGACATGGGAGCAAGGCATGCGATATGCTTGAAATTGGCCACAGTCGCACCAACGACCTGGGATATTGACGCGATACTCTTGTCGTGGAAGCCCCTGGTTATGGTCAATTGTTTCTTTGACACTGAAGGTGTGTCCATGACGGTCGAACTCGGTCACTCGATGAGTGTTACCCTTGGCAGATTCCTGTTGTATATATTTCATGCAGACATCGCTATATACCTGTTGTGTTTGTAACACTGAATTCCACCTCTTACCTCGTGTGGCGAACAAAGTTGCCATCAGAAAATACGTAGCACTAACAATGGCAGTTACAGGTAGGTTTCGTATGCCTTTGAAAACCCCGTTCATTGATTCCACAAGATTTGTAGTCATGTGGCCCCACCTAGCCCCATCGTCGTATGACCTAGTCCATCTTGCTCTATCAATGCTGTCAATCCACCTCCCTGCATCTGGATTTGTCAACGCTATTTCTCGGCGGTAGTATTGAAATCCAGGTTGGTTTAGGCATACCCCGCGTTCACCAAGTGGTTCTTCAAAAATTTATCCTTGATCTCTCTCATAAAATTCTGTGCTATATGCCTAATACAGTAGACATGCTTAGACGGAGGGTTGTGCCAACCATTTGCTGGATTGTTGTATGCGCTGTCAATAGAAGCGTGCCTGTCAGAAATCAAACAAAGATTAGGTTGTGGAGCGACTCTAGCTCGGAGATTCTTCAGAAAGAAACCCCAAGCAGCAGCTGTTTCTCCTTCTACCAAAGCAAAGACTATTGGAAAAATGTTGCTATTTCCATCCTGCGCGACCGCCATCAACAAAGTTCCCTTGTATTTCCCATACAGCCACGTTCCATCAATTTGAATAATCGACTTGCAAAAACCAAAACCGACGATGCATGGTCGAAACGCCCAGAATAGTCTATGGAAGATTCCATTACCTTCGAGAGGGGTTTCGTCCTGGGACTGTGCCGGAAGTGTCTCCAATATACTAACAGTCCCAGGTGAATACAATTGCAGTGCAGCCAGGTAGCGAGGAAGTTGTTGGTACGATTCCTCCCAGTTGCCGTAGACTTTTTCAATTGCTTTCTGTTTTGCCAACCAAGCCTTTCTGTACGAAGGTCTGTATTTGAACACAGAAACGGAATGAGAAATAATTGTCTTCACCTTCAGGGATGGGTCAGTTTCAACCAGAGGAATGATGGTATGACATATCATGTCATGACTGAGTTTTCGATGATCTTGCGCCATGTTAGTGGTGACGCAGGTGTGGGCTTGAGATATCGAACGTATCACCCACGCGTTAAACTTCTTTCTGAATGATGCCTTCAGCATGTATCCACACTCCGGGTTTTTGCATGCAATACTGACTCTCTCTGGATTTGATCGATCGGCTTTAAAATCAACACAATTTGCTAAGTGCCAATTTTTTATAGCCTGTCATACCCTAATTTTTGACCCCCCTGAGATGACATATCTTCAGGATTCTCATCAAGTCAAAGTAAGTACCCAGGGCAGTCTGACATTCAATCGAGGGTGTTCAAAGACAAGAAAACTCAGGCAAGGGATCAACAAATAGGAGGATTATTCTCTAACACAATCATGAGACTCAATAGCTTCATTATTTCACCTACGATTGATTAGACACCCAATCATCTAAGTACAGAATTACTCAGATCAACAGACTAGGGTTTGGAGCCCTATCAAGGACTAAAATCAGGGATCACCTTTGGGAAACCCTAAAAAGCCCTAGGGGACCATTCAAAGACATCAATCATCTTCAAATAACTCATATGACAAGATCCACTGGACATTACACCTCAATTCAAAGTCTACAGTCACCATTGTCCTCTGGTCGACAATTAGGGTTTTTGACCTAATTCCCCAAGATAGTTAACTTTTTAATCAGGGCATGGATCCAAAACTCAAGACATGATTAAATAATCTCTACTACCTCAATATAATCCATTTACATCCTTCATTTGAGGAGAAGATCTTGATTCTACACAAAAGTCCAAAATCTCACCTTATTTGGAAAAAGTCAATTGTATGGGATCACCATTGACTTTTGAGATTTTTGGTCAAACCATGACTTTCAAGGATCAATATCATCAATATATGGATAATGAAGTCATTTGACCAAAGAAATTCAAAGAAATTCATCAAGGAGCAAAAAGTCGGGAATTAGGGTTTTTTAAGGCATGGTGAGAACTCAAAATTTCACCTACACAACTCAAAAAACTTCCGACATGAAAGTTGTAGATCTTGCAAAATAAAACAACATCTTACAAAGGAACTTTTTTCAAAAGATCAATCATTTAAGAGTTTAGGAAATTTTGAAGTTTTAGGTCATAAACACTTAGAAATTTTTCTAAGTGTTTTAACCTAGTTTTCTTCCAACTTTGGCCTCATTTTTCACAAATTTGCCAAAGGATTCTGAAGAAACTTCAAACTAATGATTTGAAGTAGATGTTTAGGGCTTTCCAAATTGTGTTCAACCTTCTCCAAATTCATTTTGAGCTAAGAGTTATGCTTGTTCAAAGTTGGCCTCATGAAGTGAAATTATAGGTCATGTACAATTTGAAACTTTGCAATTTTGTGCATTTTGCTTCACCAAGTGATGCCACACGACCTCTAATGCATCTGAAAACATGACATGCATCCAAAATCATCATTGCATAAGGATTAGAGAAGATTCCCAAAAACAAAGGCATGTGATTATATAATGATTGCATTTTTGAATTTATGACAAATTGGTGATTCATCAAAGGAATCTTCTCCCAACCAATTGGAGCTCATTTCTGCAGCAATTTGGTCCCCTAAGATCAAGCAAAACCGATGGCTAGGGAGTTGTATCAAAGAGCTCATCATTGCACTTGGGATATTCTTTGAATTTCTTCATGGCTAAGAAACCAAACTCACTACACTATGCAAGCTTACTATGTTCAATTGCTCTGAACCAATTGCCTATAAATAGAGGCCTCTTTCTCATTCAGAAAACACACCAAAGCAACTCAATTCCTTGCTTTCTCTTTCTCTTCTCATGCTTATTGTTTTTCAAAGTTCTTTGGCAAGAAGAATCGTTTTCTTCAAACCAGAGCTCATCTTTGAAAAGTAAGCATTCTAACATCTCAAGGGAGGTCATTTGAGGTGATCCAAGCACCTGGATCACTTCTGTAAGTGGAGGAACACCATCGTTGCTCTCACTTTGGAGCAGTTGCAGTTGGAGGTCCATAGTGCAATTCAGAAGGTTTCCAATCAAGCCAGGCACTCAGGCACGTTCCATAGGAGGTAGTGAAGCTGTTCAGATGGCTGCAGCTCATCTGTAACTCAAGAATCATCACCCTCCATGTTCACTTGAAGCTCAAATCGAGGGAGGTCCATAGAACAATTCAGGAGGATTGAGGTTACAACAAGCATTCAGTTAGCATCACTGAACCACAAGGAAGCTTTTGGGATCATTCATACAAGCCCAGGTGCTCTCTATCATCCTCACGACCTCCATTTTCAGAGGTAAGTTTCTGAACTCTACCTCTTTAATTTAAGCACTCTTTGTGATAAAGCTCGATTCTATCTTGTTAAGCATCATCAGAGGATTGAAAACCCTCTATCATCATTCATTTATCTTTCAGTATAGCCATTTAATTTGATTTTCAAAATTTAGGGTTCTTCACGATTTCTGGTAAATTAGTTAGATATAGTTGATATAAATTTATGATAGTTACATATTTAGAATCGTGAGTGAATTTAGAACAAGTTTCATCTTTACATCTTTGCAAATAGTTGAGAAATGAGCAAGTTCATAAATTCAAAATCTGAGAACTTGAGGTTGAAGATGACAATGGTGGTGGCGCGCAAATTTCAAATTCAGGGTTGAGTTTATTTTATTTTGAATGATACCTGTTTCATAAACGACTAAAACGTGATAGCCCAGTGGTAAAGAGTGTTTGTGTGTTGCGCGTGCCCAAGGTCTGGGGTTCGAATCCCCCTCGCCCCGACCTTTTGATTTTATTTTCTTTTTGCTTCTATACACTTGAATAACATATGAGTTGCAAAGGAGTCAGTTTGCTATCACCATGCGCGCGCTGGCCCAGTGGTTTGGTTTTGGGTGTGTGACCTAAAGGGCGTGAGTTCAAGCCTTGGTGGAGACATTCCTAATTTTTTATCACTTGTCACACCTATTTTCTTCACCACTTCACATGATTATTTCACCTATCAAATTAAATCATTTTCACTTCATTTTTCACACACTTGTTATTTAATATATCTATTTTGTGAATAATCAAAAAAATCATAAAAATAGTATTTATTTAATATATTTTTATTAGGTTTAAAATAGTATGTTTTAAGTGTCTTTTCTTAAATACTTTAAATATATATTCATTTTGTTTTAACCTAATCATTTTGTAAATAAAGTTTATGATAAAACCCTAATTATTTAGGTCTTAATTAGGCATAGATCTTTATTCTTTACCTTAATTAAGTTGACTTTTGTCAATTTTCAAAACTGTTTTCAATCTCCGAATAAATCAAATAATTAAGGTTTTCAAACAACAAAACCTTATATTATTTCAAATCATTTTCAAAACTGATTTTACACCAGTACTATAAAGTACTGGGCCTCTAATAGAGTGTAAGTCCCAAACACCTTCTCTTCTTAGCTTGTTTTCAAAACTGTATTTTCAAAATCTTCTTTCTGTTTTCAAAACATTCTTCTGGTATTTGAAGGGCATTATTCCCGGTGAAAATCTTCAGATACCTATGTGACCTTTGTCCATCTTCACTTCTTCTGTTTTCAAAACCCTTAACTGTTTATAATAAATATTCAATTGTTATCAACAAAACAACAAAATTACTGTTGAGGCTCTGTACATACTTCTTCAAAGGCCTCCACTCCATCCAGGTTAGGCTTTACAAGCTTTCAATTTACAGTCTTTATTTGAATTACTGTCAAATATAAATTGTGCATATATATTAGTTTAGAACTACGTTTGAGTGTAAACCCTAGGACAGTTAAACTATATATATATTATAGGAATATGGCCTAGGATTGAGAATGTCTTCCCGGTGAAGGCTCTTTCCTAATTAGAGATCTGTAGTTCAAACCACCAAGATGAATTATTCCCGGTGAAACATCTTGGCAAAAACCTTAGAATCCAAATAATAGGACACATCCACCCAAAGAGGAATTATTCCCGGTGAAACCTCTTACCCATTTGCTTAGAGCCAAAATAAGTTCAAAACTACATAGCTTTCTCTTGTGCTATAACAAGGACCCTCGATTAGCCTCCTCTTGGGCTTTGTACAAGGACCCACAGGCTTCTTAAAAGCATTTCCAGCTTCCTCTTGAGCTTGTATACAAGGACCCATCAGGTTTCTTATAAACATAGGAACAGGTCTTTAGTCACCTTTTAGCCTACCCTGGTGAGTTTCTTCCAATTTAAACCAGCCTTTAAACAAGCTAAGTTTGTCTCAATTTTGCATTGAGTACACCTTTTGGAATGAGAGACATGGATAGTCTCTGTCACCCTTATCTTCATCAATCTTCCTTAGCAGAGTCTAGGATCTATGTTTATTTCTCTTCAGCAAGTGTCAGCCTTTATCTTGGGCTTTAAACAAGAAGTCTCCACTAGATAATCTTTCTGCCATTCACTTTAATAAAATCCCTGGAAAGGGTTAGCTTCCACACATTCCTTCATGTTAATACAAATTCCCTGGAAAGGGTTAGCTTCCACACATTCCTTCATGTTAATACAAAATCCCTGGAAAGGGTTAGCTTCCAACATCATTCTTTCATTTCAATAAAAACCCCTGGAAAGGGTTAGCCTCCAAAGTCAATTAAAATCAATCTATCATTTCAATAAAAACCCCTGGAAAGGGTTAGCCTCCAAAGTCAGTTAATAAAAATGTCAAAAACCAAAGATTCATTTCTCTTAGGAGATAATTTCCCCAAAAGAGTCAAAACCCCTGGAAAGGGTCAGCCTCCAAAAAAACATGATAAAGTCAGTCTTTTAACAAACAAATTCACCAGCTGAGTCAAAATCCCTGGAAAGGGTTAGCTTCCAAAGAAAAACAGTCTTTTAATAAATAAAATCTCCTCAATAGAGTCAAAACCAACAAAAACAGTTAGCCTCAACCTTGGGCTTCATACAAGGCACCAAACAATAAAACTCCCCTGTCAAGAGTCAGCCTCAACCTTGGGCATTGTACAAGGCAGATAATAGAGTCTCCCCCAGTGAGTTCTTCATCAATCAGTAGCCACAACCTTGGGCTTTCTACAAGGCAGATAAACCATACTTTCATGTGTCAAAGATTCCTAACACCTAGGATCTTTTCCCATAGAGTCATCCATACTCAATTCATTTAAAAGAGTCCGCCACAACCTTGGGCTTTGTACAAGGCAGAAATAATGTTTTCCCTAGCTAGAGTCAGCCACAACATTGGGCTTTGTACAAGGCACACAACATAAAGTCATTCATAGTCTCAAAAAATTCAGTTATCCTCCGCAGTTAGCCACAACCTTGGGCTTTGTACAAGGCACACAAATAGAGTCTCCCTAAGTAGAGTCAGCCTCAATTCTGGGCTTTGTACAGAACACCAAATAAAAATCCATCAAATAAACACTCTCCAAATAGAGTCAGCCTCAATTCTGGGCTTTGTACAGAACACCAAAATACCCCTGTAATTAATCCCCAGTGGAGTCATCTCCCAGAGTCAATAATATTAATAAATCAATCAAAAAGCCTCAAGCTTGGGCCTCATTCAAGTCAGCTAAAGTCAAATCTTTTATACAGTAGGTAGACATAGCTTATCTCTATAGAGAGATATTTTTACTACTCTACCACATTCAAACAAACAAACATTTCAACTTCAATTTTAATCAAGTCTCCCATTTAGGATTTTGAAAGGCATGAGCTGGCAGTAAAACCCAGACATGTGGTAACTTTCCCTAATTTGGATGAGCATCTTTCTTTCATTTAAGAGGCATTTGACTGGTATACTTGCACATACACAAGTAAGGTCCCCCTCTTGAATGAAATGAATTCAGTTATTCTGTCACTCCTTTAAATGTTTGTGGTAGAATAGTACAAATACCTCTCTGTAAAGATGATTTCATATCTCTTTACTGTAAACAGAGATTTAATTCAAAGCTTCAACCTTGAGCTTCAAGCAAGGCACAAAAAATAATTAATTTCCCTAGTTAGTTCCCCGAACTACATTAAGCTCTGACTTCCACTAGGGATATGTAGGCATGAGGTTCACAAGGAATCTCAGCGAGCTAATAAAATACCAAAAATAGTCAGTTTGTCTGTCTGTCTGTCTTTCTTTAATCAATTCAATTCCTTCTCCTAATACAAAGGAGAAACTTTCCCAATCATTAGCAATAAACACAATGACAATGACACAGAGAAGGTTCCTGTAGAGTACTACAGATATGTAGGGTGTTTAAACACTTCCCTATGTATAACCGACCCCCCGGACTCCAGAATTTCTAGTCTAAGTGAAATCCCCACACTTAGCAAACTCTTAGGGTTTAGTTGAGATCTTTTTTTCCCTTTCCTACTCGTAGGACAATAAGAAAGTTCGTGTGATATCGTAGGAAGAACTGAAATAAAATTCATCCCACCACGGGCGCATTCCCCTTCCAAATTTCGCGTGAAGAGTATAGCGTGCCGTCCTCCCAAGTGAAACGGGGAGGTAAAAAAACGACACCACAGAAAAATGGCGACTCTGCTGGGGATATAAGTGTTAAAAACCTTGGTTTTTCATCCAAACCAATGGTTGACCTGTTGCTGGTCCAGCCCCAATGAGGAATTAGGGATGCCAAATTCCCCCTCAAACAAGAGAGGTCCTGCCTAACCTCTGTGTCATATCATGTGTTTGCTGCATTTATATTTGTTTATTTTGTTTATTCTGTATCGGGAAAGGGCTTGATTCCCCCTTGTGGTGAGAAATCCTATACCCGGATTTGAGTGCAACATAAGATAGGATGGAGGATGTCTTCCCGGTGAAGGCCCTCTAATCTTGGTTCACAATTCTACTCTTGGGATTTGCCTGGCTGGTTGTGATTAACTGCGCCACTGCATTCCGAGACTGATTTGTACCAGGAGGACCTAGAAACACATTAACCCCACTTAAAGCCTTCTTTAGGACGTAGAGTGGTGATTACGAAAGTAATTGTCACGCAGATACTACACTCAGAGAAAACTCTCTTATAGATACCAGTCAACGTATCTTTAAGGTTGAGCAAAAACTCTGAGACCCCTAGAACCCGTTCTACAGGTACAAAAATCCTTAACCTTAGTTTACCATTGGGGCGGGGTTTGCGTTTTGACTTCATGACCACTATACCCTTCAACGCCATGTTTGTTTAAAACTCTTGTGTGTGCATTCATGCATTCATGCATCATTCATTAAACAACTAAAAAATAACAAAAAGAGTCTTTTTCGAGTCGTTTTTCAAGGAAACTAAATAACGAACATTTTGAACTTCATAGAAAGAGAGAAACGGAGAAAGGACTTAAGGATCTATACCATGGATTATGGAAGAAAGAGAGCTAGGAAATACACCTTCAAGATTCCCCAGGTCGAGGAACTAGGAAAGCTCGGAAAACTGGTGGTCAACCCCCAGGCTTTCAAGGAGAAGTATGGAAAACTTCTGCCTTTGCTCAATACCAACATGGTGAATGGAATCCTTCCCACCTTGGTACAGTTTTACGATCCAACGTATCACTGCTTCACCTTTCCAGATTATCAGCTCATGCCTACGTTAGAGGAGTACTCTCGTCTGATTGGAATACCCGTGTACGCGCAAGATCCGTACTCCGGTTTGGAAAAGAATCCTGACGACATTATCATTGCTGCAACTACTCCTTTGAACGTAGTCGACATCAGAACTCATATGGTGAGTAAAGGAGGAATTCAAGGATTGCCCTCCAAATTCCTGTTTGATCAAGCTCGGTACTTCGTCAGCATCCAAGATATGAGCGCTTTTGAGGAAGTCTTGGCTTTGCTTATCTACGGATTGTTTTTGTTCCCTAACATTAACGATTTCGTCGACATCAACGCAATTAAGATCTTCTTAATTGGAAATCCAGTTCCAACCTTGCTTGCGGATGCTTATCACTCTATGCATTCAAGAAACCTGCAGCGAGGAGGATTAATCGCATGCTGCGTACCGTTGTTATACGAATGGTTCGTTTCGCACCTGCCGAAGTCTAGCACTTTCTGGAATATGAGGGATGGCCTTTACTGGTCACAGAAAATCATGTCTCTCACTCATACAGACATTGATTGGTGTAGTCCTGACAACGACGAAACCAAGATCATCTTCAGTTGCGGAAGTTTTCCCAACATACCCCTTATTGGAACTAAGGGAGGAATCAGTTACAATCCAGCTTTAGCCCGTCGTCAATACGGCTATCCTATGAAAAACATTCCAATTAACATCCAATTGGAGGGTCTGTTCTTCAAGAACATCGACGATCATGGCAACATGCTGAAGAAGGAAATTGTCCAAGCCTGGCGTCTTGTACACAGCAAAGGGAGAAGATTGTTAGGAAAACATCTTTGCATCTCCCTGGATCCTTACCTTCAATGGGTACGCGTCAGAGCATTCAAGCTCAGGATGCCATATCAACATCAAGAACCTATTCCCCTAAGGGAACCAATTTACCTTTTCTCCACCGATGTTGAAAAACTGCAAGAGGCATTAAACAAGGTATGCCAAGAAAGGAATGCTTGGAGGAACAAGTATCGAATCGTCAACACGAAAAATGTTGAGATTCAGAACATCCTAAGAAGGAAGGATGAGTTACTTGAAGTACTCGATCGACAAGTGACACAATCATCACTTTCTCATCATATCCCTCCTGCTTCCTGGATCATCGATCAGCTCACGTCAGAGAACGCTCAGCTCAAGAAACAGAAGAAGATGTTAGAACGTGAAGTCGGCTCTTCGTCAAAGTTATAGAGTCCTTTCTCTCAGTTTCTCTGTATTTCCCTTTTCAAAGTGTGTAAAAACGGAGTTTTCGCTTAATTAATAAAAGTTTGATGTTTCATAACGTAATTATGGTGTTTCCTTGAAAAATAATAACTTAATTGCATATCATACATCGCTTTAGTTGTACGCACTGACACGAGAATTGTCGCGGATCTAATAGTCACTTTCCTTTCTCCAGAAAGAGAGGAGGAGAAGGAGGTGAACCAAGACTTTCAAGCTGTCTCATCCATACAACACTCGTTCAAGTCACAAGAAAAGAATGGAAGACTTTGAGCAAGAGAATGAAGAACTCAGAGAAGATATTAATACTCTCAAAGGTACTGTTGAAAGACTCAATAGTATGGTAGAAGCCCTGGTAGTTGCGCAGAATCGACCAACGCCAGAAGAACCACAAAGGACTGTGGTTTCCGAGATTGTTTCTACTCCTATTCCTCAGTATACCATGCCGCCTGATCGACCTTGGGGCATGCCGTATAACTTTACTCCAGAAGGGTACATACCTCCAGCTTCTGAAGCTCCAAAAGTCACCATGGATATGCGTCCACCGGAGGGTTACAAACCTCTGGAAATTGAAGTTCCAAGAGCAACGGCAATGGGTTTCGCACAACAGAATGCTGAGATTCCAAGATCTGCTGTCATGGCTTCTCCACGACCGATTATGCATACTTTTCCCCCGCATGGCGGACAAGTATATCATCACGCCCCAAGTGAGGATGCTGGCGTGTATGAAAGATTGGACGAGTTCCAGGAACAGTTTCTGCAAATGCAGAAGGAACTCAAGACTCTCCGAGGACAAGATCTATTTGGAAAGAATGCTGCAGACCTTTGTCTGGTTCCAAATGTTAAGATTCCTCACAAATTCAAAGTACCAGATTTCGAGAAGTACAAAGGGAATTCATGCCCATAAAGTCATCTTGTGATGTACGCTCGAAGAATGTCAACTCAGACTGATAATCAACAATTACTCATTCATTATTTTCAAGACAGCCTGACTGGTGCTGCACTCAAATGGTACATGAACTTGGACAGTTCAGAGATTCGTACTTTTCGAGACCTCGGAGAGGCCTTCGTCAAACAGTATAAGTACAATCTGGATATGGCTCCCGACAGAGATCAACTCCGGGCCATGACTCAAAAGGATAGAGAAAGCTTCAAGGAATATGCTCAGAGATGGCGTGAAGTTGCTGCTCAAATTTGTCCACCACTTGAAGAGAAAGAAATGACAAAAATATATCTCAAAACTTTGAGTCCATTTTATTACGGACGAATGGTTGCAAGTGCACCAAGTGACTTTACCGAGATGGTAAACATGGGTGTACGTTTAGAAGAAGCAGTTCGAGAAGGACGCTTGAACAAAGAACCAGAGTCTTCTGTTGGTCCAAGGAAGTATGGAAGTTCTTTCCAGAAGAAAAAGGATCAAGATGTCAGCAATGTCTTGCACAAAATCAAGAAGAAATTCCAACCTCAAATTGCAACGATAACTCCGGTTGTTAACTCAGCGCCAGCTTATCAACCTCAGGTTTCGCAACAACAAATTCAACAAAGGTCGCAGCAACCTCAGCAGCAGGTTCGACCTCCAAATTACAACAATCGGGCTTCAAGGTATCCTGCCTTTGACCCCGTACCAATGCCGTATGCAGAATTGTTTCCAACATTACTGGCAAAAGGACTCATTCAGACAAGAAGTCCTCCAAATCCTACAAACAGCTCCTCACCATGGTATAAGGCTGACCAATCTTGTCCCTATCATCAGGGGGCACCAGGTCACAATATTGAGAACTGTTTCCCTTTCAAGATTGACGTCCAACGATTAGTGAAGAGCGGAATGCTATCCTTCAAAGATACTAATCCAAACGTCCAAGCAAATCCTTTGCCGCAGCATAAAGAAGCTTCAGTAAATCTGATAGATCAACACCCTAACGTCATTCAAATCTACGACATTCGTCAGATAGGGGAAAATCTTGTCAAGATGCACGCTAAACAAGCTGGGTACGGTCATGTACCACCTCACAACTACTTCACATGCGATATTTGTCCAAAGAATAATCAAGGATGTGCCGTAGTTCAAGCTGCATTACAAGAACAAATGGACTTAGGATGGATTCAACATATCCGAGTCAGAACTGAACATGACATCAACATGGTACAAGGATATCCAGGAGAATACAAAATCTACAAAGTTGAAGATCTTGAAGGATCGGTAGTCAGGTTCCACAAAACTTTAAATGGACTTGCCTACTTTGGAACGGATTTCCATCCTTACAGTAGATGCGAAATCTGTCGAAGAAATTCACGAGGATGTTTGCGTGTTCGCAACGACATTCAAAAGCTGATGGATGACAATACCATTACTGTTCTTGCCAACAGAGAAGATGATGAAGTCTTTACCGTATCTCCTCAAATTAATCAAGATGAACCTATACAAGTTAAGTATGATAGCAGGAAGACAACAGTTGCACCACTAGTCATCTACTTACCAGGTCCTGTACCGTATGAGTCCAGCAAGGCTATACCATACAAGTACAATGCTACATTCATTGAAAATGGTAAGGAAATACCATTACCGTCTATTGTCAACACTGCTGATGTTAGTCGAGTCACCAGAAGTGGACGAGTCTTCAACAGAACAACAGAAAATGTGGAGAAACCTTCGGAGGAAGTACCACATAGGCAAGACAATCATCTGACTAATGCTGTTCAAGCGAAAGAAAATGATGAGATCTTGAAGTTAATCCAGAGGAGTGAATACAACATTGTAGATCAATTACTACATACTCCGTCTAGGATTTATGTTCTTTCCCTGCTATTGAGTTCTGAAGCTCATAGGGAAGCTCTACAGAAAGTTTTGGAACAAGCTTTCGTAGAACCAAGTGTTACTATAAGCCAATTCAACAATATTGTTGCCAACATCTCCGCCGGAACTAACCTAAGTTTCTGTGATGAAGATCTTCCTGAAGAAGGAGTGGACCACAATCTTCCACTTCACATCTCAGTTGGCTGCATGGGTGATACACTCACAGGAGTCCTAATAGACAATGGATCCTCTCTCAACGTCATGCCTAAATCAACATTATCAAGATTATCTTTCGAAGATTACCCATTGAGAAAAAGTCATGTCATCGTCAAAGCATTTGATGGATCAAGAAAGTCAGTTTTCGGAGAAGTGGATCTTCCCATAACTATTGGACCTCAGACGTTCAAAATCACTTTCCAAGTTATGGACATTCCAGCACAATACAGTTGTTTGCTAGGTCGCCCATGGATTCATGAGGCTGGGGCAATTACTTCAACACTTCATCAGAAACTGAAGTTCATAAGAAATGACAAATTGGTAACCGTATGTGGAGAACGAGCTCTAATCGTCAGCAACTTGTCATCATTCTCCGACATAGAACCAAAAGAAGTTGTTGGAACTAAATTCCAAGCACTTTCCTTAGATAAAGGAAAGGAGAAAGCAGCGTCTATCTCTTCATATAAAGATGCAATCCAAGTTGCGAAGGATGGTACTACCAGTGGTTGGGGGCACATTAATATTCCTACCAACAACAAGAACAGAACAGGAATTGGATTCTTTCCAACATCATCAAAAGCTATCCCAGGGATTGAGGTAGTTCTCCCTATTCAAGAAACTTTCTACAGTGGAGGTTTTCTTCAACCTGTTCAACAAACAGTCAATACCATCGGTACGGAAAACACCGATGAAGAGGAATGGTTATCCTATCTTAACAAAGCAGGATACATCTCCCTACCAGAGTCCGATTCACCTTGCTGTTATCCGACTAAAGGATCTGAAAGTAAGACTCAACCAAGCAGTGATGAAGTTACTAACAGCTTCACCACCAGAAGTCATGGTTCATTAGAAGAAGTTCCTCCTATCCCCGAAGAGACTTGGGATACATTAGGAGAACCAAGCGGAAAATTCGACTACATGGTAAAATACTCCGCTCCTGAAAGTTCAAGAATCTCTCTTGAAGACATTGTTCCAACTGGGTGGAACATTGATTATGAGTACCTCTCTCAGCCAAAAGAGATGTATAACCCTTGCTATTCATCATCATCGACTGGTGAAGTCATCATTGAGGATTATATCCCTAAGTCACCTTCCGAGGCTACGAATCTAGAGTTCACATATCTAGTCAATGCCATCTTGGGAGAAGAGCAAGACCAAAATACAGAAGAGGATGATCTCGAAAGTGTCTCCGACAACGAGTCTCTCCATTCAGAAGATTGGAAGTTTCCTCAAAAGAAAAACCGACATACTCCACTTGGAAATGGGTATGCTCACACCGCTCAGTCTGCTGAAGTAGAAGAAGATCGTCTGAGTGTTGCAAAGACAGTGGTTGGTAAATCAAGACCTACCACAGGCCAGCTTAAGCCTAAGGTTCCAGATTACTTAGTGCACAATGGGGTTCGCCACTACTGGACAACTGTTGAAGTTTCAACTGTTGTTCGCACTCCTAAGTAGGAACTTTCACCATTATTTTGTCCTCTCACCATAGCCCAGGGTGAAGAGATGTTTCATAGGGCTTTGCATTTTACTATTTCTTAGGAAAATGTCCCTCTTTGCTTCGCCCAAAGCAATAGAGTTTTGTTTTATAGGGTCTTTGTTTCAAGAAATGACTGTCAATAAATAAAAATGTCATTCTGTTCCTTCGTTTAGTTTTTCCTTTTCTTTTTTCGGAAATTGATAATCCTAAAAAACACCCTAAAAAACATCAAATATTCCATTAACTGCATACACCGAGTCTTCCCTCGTTGTCTAAATAAAACTTATCACACATATGCAGATTAATCATAAAATACCCCGTTGAAACGTGCGACCGTATGACTTCTCCAAGCTTTGAGTTTCCTGTATTCGAGGCAGAGGAAGAAGAAGACGAAGAAATATCAAAGGAAATTTCACGGTTACTTCAACAAAAGGAAGAGGCCATTCAGCCATACAATGAGCCTCTAGAGATCATTAACCTTGGTTCCGATGGAAACAGAAAAGAGGTTAAGATTGGAGCTTCGCTCAGTTCAGAGATCAGAGAGAGTTTGATACAACTGCTCAAAGAATTCTCAGATGTCTTCGCTTGGTCTTATCAAGATATGCCAGGGTTGGATACCAGTATAGTGGAGCATCACTTGCCATTAAAAGCAGAATGCCCTCCGGTCAAGCAAAAATTAAGAAGAACTCATCCGGAGATGGCCATGAAAATCAAAGAGGAAGTTCAAAAGCAGATCAACGCAGGTTTCCTCGTCACTTCAGAATACCCTCAGTGGTTAGCTAACATTGTTCCCGTTCCTAAGAAAGACGGAAAAGTCCGCATGTGCGTCGACTACAGAGATCTGAACAAGGCTAGCCCTAAGGATGATTTTCCTTTACCACATATTGATATGTTGGTTGACAGTACAGCAAAATCCAAAGTTTTCTCGTTCATGGACGGATTTTCAGGATACAACCAAATCAAAATGGCACCTGAAGACATGGAAAAAACAGCTTTCATCACCCCCTGGGGCACGTTCTGCTATCGTGTTATGCCTTTTGGACTGAAGAACGCAGGGGCAACTTATCAAAGAGCTATGACTACGCTTTTCCACGACATGATGCATAAAGAAGTGGAAGTCTATGTGGACGACATGATTGCCAAATCAGAAAATGAA
The DNA here is from genome assembly GCF_029867415.1 of Vicia villosa. Taxonomy (NCBI): domain Eukaryota; kingdom Viridiplantae; phylum Streptophyta; class Magnoliopsida; order Fabales; family Fabaceae; genus Vicia; species Vicia villosa. The sequence goes on along the minus strand of NC_081185.1, from coordinate 87,827,709 downwards.
GAAGATCACATACAGGATCTGACAAAGTTATTTCAACGCTTAAGGAAGTTTCAGCTTTGCCTGAACCCCAACAAGTGTACCTTTGGTGTCTACTCAGGAAAACTCCTTGGTTTCATTGTCAGCAAACGAGGAATTGAAGTTGATCCAGACAAAGTCAAGGCAATTCAAGAAATGCCTTCACCCAGAACCGAGAAACAAGTTAGAGGATTTCTTGGACGTCTGAATTACATTTCGAGATTCATATATCTCATGACTGCAACTTGCGCTCCTATTTTCAAACTTCTACGAAAAAATCAAAGTTGCGTCTGGACAGACGATTGTCAGAAAGCGTTCGACAGCATTAAGGAATATCTGCTCGAACCACCCATCTTGTCTCCTCCAGTGGAAGGAAGACCTTTGATAATGTACTTAACCGTCTTAGAAGATTCCATGGGTTGTGTCCTTGGACAGCAAGATGAGACGAAGAGAAAAGAGCATGCCATTTACTACCTGAGCAAGAAATTCACTGACTGTGAATCCCGCTACTCCATGCTCGAGAAGACGTGTTGTGCTTTGGCCTGGGCTGCCAAGCGTCTCCGCCAGTACATGATTCGACATACTACTTGTTTGATCTCTCATATGGATCCAATCAAGTACATCTTTGAGAAGCCTGCTTTAACTGGGAGAATTGCCCGTTAGCAGATGTTGTTATCAGAATATGACATCGAGTATCACGCACAGAAAGCCGTGAAAGGAAGCATTCTAGCTGAGCACCTGGCTCACCACCCACTCAATGGTCATGAATCAACCAGTTTCGACTTTCCGGACGAGGACGTCATGTACCTCAAGATGAAAGATTACGACGAGCCACTACCAGACGAAGGACCTGAGATAGGATCCCAGTGGGGCTTGATCTTTGACGGAGCTGTCAATGCTTATGGACGAGGAATTGGGGCAATCATTGTTACACCTCAGGGTACCCATATTCCATTTACTGCCAGATTAACTTTCAAATGCACAAACAATGAGGCCGAATATGAAGCTTGCATCATGGGTCTCGAAGAAGCCATGGATCTGAGAATCAAACACTTGGATGTATACGGAGATTCTGCTTTGGTCATCAATCAAATCAAAGGAGAATGGGAAACACGCCAACCAGGGCTAATTCCTTACAAAGACTACGCAAGAAGATTGTTACCATTCTTCGATAGGGTAGATTTTCATCACATTCCTCGTGAAGAAAACAACTTGGCTGATGCATTAACCATACTCTCTTCCATGATTAGGATAAATCATTGGAATGACATTCCTCAGATTGATGTTATGCGCCTGGATAGGCCCGCTCATGTGTTCACAGTGGAAGCAATCATCGACGACAAACCATGGTATCACGACATTAAGAACTTTCTTCAAAAGCAAGAGTACCCTCTTGGGGCATCAAAGAAAGATAGAAAGACTTTGAGAAAGTTAGCTTGTAGATTCTTCCTGAATGAAGATGTTCTGTACAAGAGAAACTTCGACATGGTTCTGCTCAGATGCGTTGACAGAAAAGAAGCAGAGGTACTCATGAGAGAAATACATGAAGGTTCCTTTGGTACTCACACCAATGGACATACCATGACAAGGAAAATACTGAGAGCAGGATATTATTGGCTGACGATGGAGTCAGATTGCTACCAGTACGCAAAGAGGTGTCACAAATGCAAGATATATGCCGATAGAATTCATGTGCCACCATCTCTTCTCAACATACTCTCTTCCCCTTGGCCTTTCTCCATGTGGGGAATCGACATGATTGGAATGATCGAACCAAAAACGTCCAACGGACATCGCTTCATCTTGGTAGCCATAGACTATTTCACCAAATGGGTTGAAGCAGCTTCATATGCAAACGTTACAAGACAAGTTGTCGTCAGGTTTATCAAAAATCACATCATCTGTCGCTACGGCATTCCTAGCAAGATAATCACTGACAATGGGTCAAATTTGAATAACAAAATGATGAAGGAGCTTTGTGAAGAATTCAAGATTGAACATCACAACTCATCTCCTTACAGACCAAAGATGAATGGAGCTGTAGAAGCAGCTAACAAAAACATCAAGAAAATCATTCAGAAGATGGTCATCACTTACAAAGATTGGAATGAAATGCTCCCGTATGCTCTTCATGGTTACCGTACATCAGTACGTACTTCGACTGGAGCAACTCCTTTCTCCCTTGTATATGGCATGGAGGCAGTCCTACCTATAGAGGTTGAAATCCCATCAATGAGAGTCTTGATGGAGGCAAAATTAACAGAAGCCGAGTGGTGTCAAAGCAGATTCGATGAATTGAACTTAATCGAAGAAAAGCGCATGACAGCTTTATGCCACGGACAGCTATATCAACAAAGAATGAAGAAAGCTTTCGACAAAAAGGTTCGACCTCGCACAATCAAAGAAGGCGACCTTGTACTCAAAAAGATTCAATCGTTTCTCACAGATTCGAGAGGGAAATGGACTCCCAATTATGACGGCCCCTACGTGGTCAAGAGAGCTTTCTCAGGAGGAGCCTTAATACTCACGACTATGGATGGAGAAGAATTCACCCGTCCTGTGAACGTCGACGCAGTCAAGAAATACTTCGCCTAAATAAACAAAAGAACAGCTCGCTAAGTTGAAAACTCCCAAAGAGCGGCTTAGGCAAAAAAGAGCGTCTCGGTGAATCGAAAACCCGAAAGGGCGATTCAGGCAAAAGTTAGAGACATAAAAAAATAAATAATCAATCCCGGTAGACTTAAAACCCGAAAGGGGTAGTTTACGCAAAAGTTAGGGATATATGGCAAGTAACTGTGTTCAGGACAAACTTGATCATTCAAAATCCATAGCGGAGTATTTATCAGCAGTAGGTCATCTTCTACGAAGCACGAATACAGCGCAACTCAGAGTGGAAGGGAAAGATAACGGTCGTCACGTTTCATCGTAGCCCTTTTCCCGAAAATTACCAATTTCCAACTTTGTAAATACTCCATGGAATCAAGCATTTGGCTGATTACCATTCCATATATAATAATTTGAGCCTTGTGCTTTTCTTTTCAATCTAGTCTTATTCAGTTTCTTGAAATGCATTTTAAGTTTAAACAGTCATTCTCTTGAAACAAATGTTTTCATAAAACAAAATGAATTTACTTGCAAAAATAAAGGTGAAATTTCTTTCTGAGGTTTACAAACAATAGGAAGAATGCAAACAGTTGCTTTGCGAACATCTCCCGATGACGGATCTTTACTTCAATTCATATTACTCACTTCGGACAACGGACAACTGATAACCAGATATTCCCAACAGAGTTCGAACTACAAGAAGAGGACATCTTCTGATCAACAAGAATTCAAGTCGTATCATAGGATTTTACATCCGCGACAATTCTATTCACATTCACTTTACATTTTATCATTGTCATAATATTCATGCATACATTACGTCATAATTGCATAGTCGAATCAGGCTTTGATCCTGTGAATGCCTAAGTCATTGAGGCATGAACTCAAGTTTCCCCTGCAAGTTCCGGAGAAACTTTTTCTTTCGAGACAACAGTTCATACACAAGGATCTCCCCAAGCAAGTCAACAGATGGTAGTCTCCCTCAAAGAGATAGTTTGTTCACTTTTGGAATTCCTCAGCCGAGATTCTCCTGCAGAGCGACACTCGACAGTTTTCTTCAGATAAGATAGTCTGCTTCGCATTTTGGAATTCCTTACAGGTTTGGTATTTCACCAGCAGGGTCGAGAGGTGCCACTTCTCGTCAAAGAAAATAATTCAGAATCTCCCAGCAGATCGACAAATGATCCCTCAGCGAAATCAGTGAATGGTAGTCTTCGCCCAGAAGATAGTTCATGATCCCCAGCGGAGTCAACAAATGGTAGTCTTTCCCCAAGGAAAGACAGTTTGTCTGTTAAATACTCAAGAGATCGACAAATGGCAGTTTCTTCAAAGGTTTGTCTGTTTCTGGGATGCTTAGTTCCCCACAGAGTCGATGAATGGTAGTTTTCCTCTTAGGAAAACAGTTTGTTGATTCCCTAGGCACCAGTCGACGAATGGCAGTTTTCACCCCGAAAACAGTTCGTCCGCCTTCAAACAAAGTCATTAGCCCCTCAAAAGAGCGCGGGCCCATATGACAATCTTTCAAAGATGCCAAGTCAAAAGGGAGGATGGTGAAGTTTCTTTATTTACCGTCAAATGGTATCTTACCTCCAAGTGCTGGTAAGAAGTTTGATGAGGAAACAAACCTTTGAAGTTTCTTTATTTACCGTCAAATGGTATCTTACCTCCAAGTGCTGGTAAGAAGTTTGATGAGGAAACAAACCTTTGAAGTTTCTTTATTTACCGTCAAATGGTATCTTACCTCCAAGTGCTGGTAAGAAGTTTGATGAGGAAACAAACCTTTGAAGTTTCTTTATTTACCGTCAAATGGTATCTTACCTCCAAGTGCTGGTAAGAAGTTTGATGAGGAAACAAACCTTTGAAGTTTCTTTATTTACCGTCAAATGGTATCTTACCTCCAAGTGCTGGTAAGAAGTTTGATGAGGAAACAAACCTTTGAAGTTTCTTTATTACCATCAAATGGTATCTCATCTCCGAGTGCTGATGAGAAGTTTGATGAGGAAACAAACCTTTGGAAATTTTCTATTTATCTGAGATATTGTCCAAACACAACTGAGACCAGTTTCGAGATATGGACATCCGAAACGAGGGGAGGTTGTTTACCTTTTTCTAAGTATCAACACTTAGTTAAAGAAGATGGATTGCGCATCCTACACTGCCGTCCATTCGCCAGAGTCCACATCAAGTATTTCTGCAGGAGTTTGTCTCCTCATCCCCCGCCAAGTGCGACAATGGGATCAAATCATGCAAAGATTTTATCATCTCAGGAGCGCCCAAAATTCGGGCATTCTTCGATATTTAAGTCTCTTTCACGCAGGAGAGATCGAGATATCAATCTCTCTCCCTCCGGATAAAAGAAACTTAAATAGGGGCATCTGTCATACCCTAATTTTTGACCCCCCTGAGATGACATATCTTCAGGATTCTCATCAAGTCAAAGTAAGTACCCAGGTGTTATACCCCAAAATTTGCCCACATATTTTTCAAGAAAACTCCAATCTAAAAATTAAGGGTCTCATATAATCATGGATTTTTATTTCAACAAATATCCTGACATATGAAATACTTAGTTTTTAGAATCTTTCTTATACAGTAATTTGGCTTGCAGTTGAATT